>NW_008331125.1:1404970-1410738 GCF_000622305.1 Nannospalax galili | reverse complement strand
AAATCCACTGCTGAAGACATTATCAGCCCTGATCTCAAATTATACTACAGAGCTATAGTAACAAAGCCAGCATGTTAAGGAAACAAAAACACTCACATTGATCAGTGATACAGAACTTAAGTCCCAGATTTAAATCCACACACTTAGAGCTATCTCAATTCTGACAAAGGATCCACAAATGCACACTGGAGAATAAACAGCACACCCAACAAATGGTGGTGGTCAAACTGGATAGGTACATGTAAAAGAATGAAACTAGACCCCTATCTCTCGCCATGCATAAAACACAACTCCAATGGGATCAAGGACCTCAAAAATAAGACCCAAGATCCTGAATCAAATAGAGGAGAAAGTATGGAATACATAGGAAGTTATAGGCACAAACATTAAGTTCAACAATTGACAAATGTGACCTCATGAAACTAAAAAGCTTCTGTATACCAAATGATACCTTTTTCCACATTTCCTGCTCATTGTAATTACTTCATTGAACTATGGAGTTCTTTCTAGATAGACAGCTCAGCCTCCATTGTATGTTTTACCACTCATACCAAAGGCTATCAACAGCTTATTTATGATGCCATCTCCTATGTGTTACTTTGAGGGATTGTAATATGTTCTTTAGTCTTCAACCATTAGGGGAGCAGCCTAATACTCATGCAGTGGAACCCACTGTCCACGTAGGCATGACATCTCATACCATGTGTAGGAAGATGACCACCCTGAGATTCTCCCTAAGAATATTCCAATCTCAGATGACTTTATCTTGGTTGTTTGACTTGTTATCTATTTCAGGGAGCTTGGAACTGCCACTACAGAAAGGAGGCACACCACCCCAAACAATATAAAGAAAGAAAGCCCTTAAAAGTGCAACTTGAAAATCTGATGAGCAAGCACTTTTAAGGGCAAAAATCAAATACTTTGAAGAAAGGTTGATGCTATTATTAAATAGCTATTCTTGTACCTTTAAATTTTTGTTTTTAGCTGGTTGTGGTGGCATACACCTTTAATCCCAGCACTCGGGAGGGAGAGACTGGTGGATCTCTATGAAATCAATGCCAGCCTCATTTACGTTGTAAGTTCCAGGTGGGCAGAGGCTAGAGAGACTCTGTTTTATGTTTGCTTGTTTTTGCTGTTTTTTTTTTTTTTTTTTTTCAGATAAGATCCACTATAGAAATTAACATGGAACTAGTTGAACCCTTGCTGAGTCACACTGACTTACTTATTCTTTTTGGTAACCTAGAATAAACCTTACCAATTAAAACTCCAGATTCTCCACCCAGAAGTAGTTCCTAGCCCCATCATTTTGAACATAAAAATTATGACCTTGAAGTAGGCACATGCTTATCTCTACATGCGTTTCCTATATGAATATTTAAGTTTCCCCAATAAAATCTACTTATTTTATTGTTCAGAAGGAGCATTATCTTCAGAATTATAGCCAGTGTTCTGCTTACTGGCTGCATGTAACAAAATTTTCATGGATTTTTTTTCTCTCTTGGTTGTGCTAACTGGTTTTGCATTCACCAAGGGGTAGCACAATGCCCTGGCTGCCAAGCAGGAAAAGGCATCTCTTTATTACTCAATACTTTTTTATTTTTCTTTTTTTGTTTTTAATAGTTCTGAGGCCTAAAGCAGGGTCTTAAGCCTGCTAGGTAAGTTTTATACCATCAGCCATCTTTTCACTTTAAAAAATATTTTATTTATTATTTTTACTTTATGTGAATGAATGTATTGCCTGTATGTATGTAATTGCACCCATGTCATGCAATGCCTATGGAGGTCAGAAGAGGGTGTTGGACCCCTGGAGTCTGAGTTATGGACAGTTGTTAGTCATCATGTTGGTGTTGGGAACAGAAGCCAGGCCAGTGCCCTTAACTGCTGAGCCATCTCTCCAGCCCCCAATCTTTTTATTTTTTATTTTGTGACAGAGGCTCACTAAGCTGCACAATCTGTCCTGGAACACATTCAGTAACCAAGAATGGTCTTTAGCTTGTCGTCTTCTTGTTCTTGGTTACATGATTAAAGAATTTAAAATAGACTCAGAAAGAGACTTGAGCACAATTTTATTGGTGGGTTTTTTGTTTTGTTTTGTTTTGTTTTTAAAAAGGAGGGGTGGCAGGGACAGGTAAAATGGCAATATCCAAAGCTTCTGGGAAAAAGGTGTTGAATAAGAGAAAGAGTGAAAATTATCCTTTCTGAGTTAGAGGTCAGGAAAGCAGGCAGGCTCAGCCTGCTAAGCAATCACATTGTGGAGTTGGGGGGTTGTACTTCAGAGAAAGAGAGTGAGATTGCCCAGATTGTCAGGGAAGTAATGTATCAGATTTTGGCTGCTATATAAAAAAGATAGATATAAAGAGGGAAAAGAAGATGTGTGAGCAGGCTTAGCAGTGAAGTATTGGAATCAACAGCACTGAAGGGCATATGAGAACAGATCTCATTAAGGGGATAGTTTTTCCTCTTATTTCTTAACATCTTCACCTGTATTGTGTTTCTTGAAATTTCTGGGACAGCTTTTCTGTGGGGTGTACCTAGCCAGATGATTGAAAGATTCATTTGGATGAACTCTTAAGGGAGAGAGGACAACAGTATTTCTTTGTGATCTTATAGTCTTTGGGGAAGTTTAGAATGGCATGTCTCCACCCAGGGCCAGAGGTACAACTCAGATCTCATTCTTTGGCCCAAAATTTATGTAACAGAGTAGATACAAAAGAATTTTTTAAAAATTAAATCTTTAAAATTGCTATGCTTTACCTGGAGAAATAATCTTCTCTTAAAAGGTATCGACAAGCCCTACTGCCTCCACCCTCCTCCTTTTATATAGCATTTTAATTGAGGACAATTGTGATGATTCCTCCTACCTTTTACATAATTATATTCTTAGGACCAGAAATTTCCTTAAAACTTTGTGTGTTACCAGGGGCACAGAAAGTGGGGTACAAAACTGATTATAAGGGACTTAAGATCATCCTCAATAATCTATAAATCTTCTAATGTCTGACTAGCCACCTACAAGCTTTGCCTCAGCCGCCTGAGTAAGCATTGTATACCTTTGTCACTAGGCTCAGCTAGCTGCCCAATACTTTTATTGACTATTCACACTTTTAATAAAAAGTGACAGGAAGAAGTAAACAAAGTTTAACATATATAAAACATATATGTGTATATTACAGAATGGACGTAAAGGGCTATAAAGGCCACAGCAGAGTTCAAGATATTTTAAATAGGCTGAGAGACAGGAAAGCTGATAGAGCTATATGGGCTTAAGACAACAAATGGTTATTCCTATAATATTCTTGCACTATTGCACCAGTGGCATATCTTGCCAGTCCAGTTGTTATAGCTCACAGGGTTCACAGCTTGGTAAGGTTCATGCTAAATTTTCTCTTCATGGAGTTTGCATAGCACCTTCCAATACTATGAAAGCTAGATAACAAAAATGAGACTTTAAAGTCAGCACCAGATTGATTTCTCCTTGTTTTGTTTTACAGTTTGTGTATGTGATGTCTTCAACAATAAGGTATTACCATGAAGCTCCAGTGGGTAATGAAGAGTAGAGGCAATGGCCAGTAATATTTGAGTGTCTCTGGGACCCCTAGTCAACAGCTTCAAGAAAGGGAGTCTATTGCTGGCAATGGGATTTTCTTTGCAAGACTATGGTGTCTAGTAGGGATAATGTCCACCTGATATAGGTCCACTTCATAGGAAGGATCCCATACTTGACATTGATAGCAGGCCTAGGAACCCAAGGCTAGACAGACCACAGGCCATGGGAGAGAGCCTAATGCAAGTATTCTGCTAAATAGACATAGTATTAAACTAATTTCTAATTACTTATTGTTATACCCATAGATTAATGCATCTCTCAACTCTTAGCAGAGACACACCCTTATACAGCAGATGGTGATTAAACACAGAAAACTACAACTGGCCAATATTTGCAGAGAATAAGAAGCTGCAGACTACTTATCTCTGAATAAAACACCTATATCAAACTTTGGCCCCCCAAGGCTCAGGGATCGTTGTGAAAGAGAGGGCCCAAAATATTGTAAGAGCCAGAGGAAGTGGGAGACTACAAGGAAACAGAGTTTTCCAGGCAGCTGATCAGTTACTCACATGAACTCACAGCAATGGTGACAGCATGGATAAGTTCCAGGTCAGCACAAGCAAGACAAAAATTCCAGCATAGATGTGGGGAAGTGGGTAAGAAACTATTGGCAATCTATATCCAGGAGGGGAGATTTAATCTCATTTAAGGGTGATACACTTCAGTAGATGAGCCCACACCAAAGGGCATTTGTAGACACAAACCTAATTCTGTAGGCCTTCATATACATATATGAGTATAGAAATTTGGTGTTGGGGGGTAGTAAGTATCTAAATATGATCAAAATATACTGAATGAAATTTACAAAAATTCAATTAAAAATTAATTTTAAAAAAGACAAATGGTTTGCAGTTCTGCTGGAGGTGTTGCTGCAGAATCAAGGTGCAGAGTCAGAGCTGAGCTGCAAGTGAGGTGTCCTGGAAGCTGTAAGATGAAGGGCAAGATTGGATCCAGGTGAATGAACAGGCAGACATATGGACAGCAGGTCCAGACAGATAAATGGACAGATGGGCAGAAGACAATTAAAGTAGGCCATGTCAACAATGTAGACAAAGCAGAGCTGAAGTTCCAGGGACAGTCACTCCCTTGTGACAGTCATTTTGTCTGTCACTCCCTTGATGAACTCACCAGTGGTCAGATGGAACCACCATCATCACAGTGCTAGGCATTCTCCTTCTATTGGGGTCCACATGAGGGAGTTGTTCACTTTCCTATGTCTGATGTGTTTAATGTGTTCTGAGCCTTGTTTTCTGCTATGTCTAGCACAGCAGGGGTTCAGAGACTCCTTGACAATGGCATAGCATGAAGGAAAAACAATACTTAATTAGAATTTCAAGTGAGGTACCAGTAGGCTCTCTGCTGAGGAACAGAAAGACTCTGAGTTCTTGTCCCACAGTGTATTTATTGCCTTAACTTACATAAATAGAACAAAGACCATTACTCAGAGCAGACAGTCTCACAAAGGCTTTCTTATGACCTGTGGCTAGAGTGCTCTTTTCTTATCAAGTCTGTGTTCCAGGACACTGTGTTCCTTTACCTGCCTCAGTGCCCATGCCTGTGCAGCTTTACACCACACAGACATCCTTAACTGCAGGCACTGTTGTGCATAGTCAAGCATGCCTTCAGTGGTGTTCAGATAACACAATTGTCCCCAACAGTTTTTTCTGATATGATTTTGATTTCTCATGTGGTTGTATGGCCCCAGTTTACTTTGATAAACTTATAGGGTGATATACTTTCTAATAGTCTACACCTTATAATTACTGATAGACTTATGATTATCTACATAACCCCCCAGGTTCAAAGTCAACATCCATTCTCAAAGTAAAGTCAAATACACCTTGCAAAATGGAGTTGCTTAGGGCAAGGTACAGTCTGAAGAAAAACTCACTGGTTTATACAATATGGAGTAACTTAGATTAGGGAACAACCTGATCTCAATAGCTTGTGTTACCCTGTCTAGCCCTGTTGTAACTAAATCAGTATGTTCACACCCTGTCCTACTATATTTGAGAATTTTCAGATCCTTGAGGATAAAAACAGGGTCTTGTGCATTTTAAGCAAGCATTCTACCACTGAGCTATGCTACATGTATCTTATACTAAGTATGTCTTATACTAAGCATTTATAAGGTTATACAAATAAAGTTATATTTATTTTA
>NW_008331125.1:1372322-1404946 GCF_000622305.1 Nannospalax galili | reverse complement strand
CAAGAGTGGTTGTAAATTTTTAAGTTCACAGTTGAATTAATACAGTTATACTATATTGAACTCAGTATAAACCCTGTAAAACATAAAGTTGAGTGATTTTTTTAACCTTTAAGAAAGATCTCCATTTCATTTTAAAATATACTGTTTCTTACATAAAGACTTATTGTTTTTGCTAACAACACTTAGATGTTGGTGCATGCGTCTCGAATTTGTATGTATCTGATTATTACTAGTCATGGTCAGTTGCACTTGGATCCTGGCACCTGTGTATGGATATGAAATCATTGGGTAGATTTCAATGGTAATGTTTATCACCTCTACTAATTAAAATGACAAAAATGCAGGGAAGTCAGAGTAAAAGGGCTCTAGTGGGGAGGTGGGAGGGAGGCTCTGGGAGGGTGCCATCTGGGAAGTGGGTATATAGATGAATAAGATTGGGATGTTCTATGCGATATACACACAAAAATATCAACAAATTAAAAAATGAGTTATATTTGAGGAGGAAGCATAGAAATAAGTTATATTTTTATCTTGAAGTATATTTGCATTATAAGTTTTATCTAATTGAAGGTGAAAGGCTCTGCCTCCTATAGAAGGGAGAGAAACTTTCTAGGAGGAGGTACTTTGTGTTAACCCAGGACTCACATCTCTACCTGCCTCATAAGGTCTTCCTGGGGACTGTTATGTGCATTACTCTCCTTGTGCGGGCAAGAACAGGGGTCTGAGAACCTTAGATTAGATGTGACCTGATCTGTATTTTGCTGACAACTTGGTGTTTATTTCTTATTTTATTAAGAAATCAGGAAGGCCAACAAGGTGAGGAACTAAAGAACCAGGACTACTGCAGGTCGGGACAGCTATCCTAAGTTATTGTATCAAACATGGAAAGAATGTGAAGAGTTTCAGGGATTTAAGATAAAGTCAGGAGTGAGAAAATCAATTCCTTGTGAAAAGGTTACAGAAATTCTAATTGCTCTGCTAAGAAATAGTAATAAAGTTTTAACATCAATAGATAAAAGGAAAACAATCATCAGCTGATCCTTTTCCAGAAGACAGAATTCACAAGAGGATTGAAGAGCATAATGGGATAAATTCAGAGCCTGTGTTGTTACACCTGTTCATACACCTGGAAATAGTTAATGCTTAGCAATCATGGATGGTTTCATTCTCTTCTAAACACCAAAGGAGATACTTAAAACCGATCCCACAACTTGATTAGATGTGACCTGATCTGTATTTTGCTGACAATTTGGTGTTTATTTCTTATTTCATTAAGAAACTTTGGCAACCAATTTGCTTACCTGTTGAATGAACTAAGAGCACAACCTCCCTCTTAAACCATTCACTGGTGTCATTTTCATTAAGAAATTAGTCTTTTTTAGATACCATGCCAAAAGTACTCAGGTTTTTTTTTTTTTTTTTTTTTTTTTTAAGAGAGAAGATTTATTTGGTTTCAGTTCATTATTCCAGGGAAAGTATGGGCACCAGAGTGTGAGATGAAAGCTGTTCACATTATAGACAGTCAGGAAAAGAGTGCACAGCAGGAACCAGGGCCTAGGTGTAACCTTCAAGGACATATCCCTAGTGCCTTGTTTCTACTAGCCAGCCTCTCCCTCAAAACAGGTTCCAGAACCTCCCAAAGTAGCACCACCAGGAGGGGAACAAGTACTCAAAACATGAGTCTGAGGTGCACATTTCAGATTCAAGACATAACTCCATACTTTAATATTGGAGTTTTCCCTTTTGCAGAAAAATCGTTTTAAGTTATTAAGAAAATTTCAAATTACTGAAATATTGTCAATCTTGCATATAAGTTGTATTATGTAAAGAGACTGTGTTTGGAGGGAAAATATGTTTTTCAAAGTCTTTAAAATGTGTAAATATGTGTATTCAGGTGTGCTCACTGGTCTGTGCACATGAGGTCAATGCTGGGTGTCTGCCCCTATTCCTCTCCACCTTATTTCTTGAGGAAGGTGCACTCACTGTGCAGGGGGTTCGAGCCAGCAACCCCCACTCAGTGATGATTGGGGACAAGTAAGCACGCTGTTTGCCAGTCCATGCTGCCCCCAGTATCAGGGACAATCAGAAGCAACGGGGAGCCTAGTCAAGCACGGACTCATCACAGGTGTTACAGAGCTTATAAAGGCACTTGGAAATCCCCCTCCCCCCTGAGGGTGTAGCTTAAGGATGGTCACGTGCTGATCATGCACTCCTCAGCAGTGCAGAAGTATCCTTCATACTTTTAAAAACAAGTCAGGCTGCACCCCAGTAACTTCTTCTCAGACCTCTGCAAGGTGGGAACTTTAGGTCCCCACATCTCCCCCTTTTATTTTTATTTTGAGGCCAGACTGACTTTATTTCATAGGTTACCCACCTTATAGATGGCTCCCTGAGGAGAGATGGCTATCTCCTTCCTCTAATCTTATGCATTTTTGCCTGTCTTAGGTTGTGTCACCTCTGATCAAGCCTTGCCCTTCATTGGATCATGCACCTGGCCATGTGCATGTCCTGTCTTAGGAGTACTTGTCATGGGACATCTTACCCATCCTTGGCTAAAAATGCATCATGATTAAGAGCAGCGGTGTGGGTAATGCCAGCCCGTGACAGTCTTAGTCTCTGCCTAACTTGATTAGCCAAGCATGGGCAACCGGACAGGGTATATTCCTGGGGGAGTCCATAATCATGAAGAGGTAGGCCATGGAAGTTCCAAGGGTCCTCTGTTGCCAAATTATCTAATAAAGACACTTAAAGATAAGCATTATCAAGAGAAACAAAGCAAGTCATGGAGTAGGACAAGTTGAAATATTTCTGAGACCATGTACCTTTTATAAAGCCAATCAGCCAGTTGTCAAGGAGGCTGACTGGCAATGAAGCCAAGGAACTGGGTCCTTCACCTCAGATGGATATAAATAAAGAGAGGAATTTTGTCTCATGAACTATTGTCCATGGACCGTCATGCTAGTCAGTCGGATCCTGGCCTACCCACTTAAGGTTTTTCGCAGGCACCCATATGGGGTTTGAATCTCCTGTAGGGTAGACACAGCCAAAGCCTTGACCCATGGTTAACAATGGATCTGGGCCTCTCCATTGCCCCGTAATGGGGTCCTTCCACCTTACCTGTACCTCAGGTCTCTGCTCTTGTCATCCACAATGCTTCTGAAACCAGGATAACAACTGATTTTTTGAAAATTTTAGAACATTGTGAATAAGGCCATACCCAACTGTTGGTGGGGGCTTATTTCCCCTTTTTGTTTTTGTAATTGAATTTTTAGGTTTTGATGGTTGCGTTCTACAATGGCTGTATTGTGTTGAATTCCCCAAAGTGAAAAGAAATCTTGTAAATTTTTAAGCACAAAACATGGTCCATTATCAGTTTTAGTTCATTGGGGCAATCCCAACCTAGCAAAGCACTGGAGAAAATGAGACTGAGCATGTTTAGACTTCTCTCCTGTATGAGCGGTAGCCCAACAGGCATGTGAGAATGTGTTGATGGACACAAAAATATACTAAGCTTTCCAAAAGGAGCATAGTGTGTGACATCCATCTGCCACAGGAATTGGGCTTGAGTCCCCTGGGGTTTACCCCTAGCTGTTGCAGAGGTGGTACCTGTAAGCCATCTTGTCTGCCTCTGCATTGCCTTGGGGTAAAAGCCCAGGCAATCCTTGGTGCCCCCTAAGATGCTGTAAGAACATAGGGTCTTCTCTCTCTTTAAGGAGCATATAAGTCTGAATATTGTCAGAAAGCAATGGCCATGAGTTCCTTGAATTGAGCTGAGCCATCACAAGTGTGGACATATCTTTTTGGTTTTACATCTGCCCCAGGTATCCTACCAACTGCAGCTCCAAATCTGCCTCCGTCAGTGAAAACACTGTAGGCTTTTACTAAGGGCTCCCTTAGCCCCGGGATTCAGCAAGTGCGGCTGCCAGCAGGGCAGTAACACTTGGGGATGGGGTGGTTCCCCAGCCACCTGCAGAACAGATGGGACAGCCACACTGCCCCCCCAGCCACCTTCCCCGAACCGGGCCTTCCCAGACGTACCAGAGCCGGTTGCGGAGCACTGCCAAAGGTGTCTTTTGTTTGTTTGTTTGTTTGTTTGTTTTGTTTTGTTTTGTTCTGTTTTGTTTTGTTAAATGTGCCCGGCAGCCACCACCGGTCACTGGCTGGGGGGCGGTCCCCTGCCCAGCTTTTGCACGAGCCCCTGACTAGCACACCTGTTAGTTCAAGGTGGGTTGGGTGGCCGGCTTTTGCCGCCAACCCCATGTGCTCTGCTCTGCCCCACCCTTCTAAAAAAGGCACCCATGTGTCCTGTTTTCATGGGTCCCAGGAGGCCCCTGAAGCTGGCCAGGACATGCCTAAGGTGCCGCTTGTTACTTTGGCTGCTTTTGGTTTCACTTCTTTTACATTTCTGCGTTCTTCCTCAAACTCTTCCCATGATTTCCATGTATCCCCTGTAAAAACATTAGCCCCAAGTAGCCAGGGAGCCAAATGAATCGCCTCTGCCCAAACCTTTTGAGCTACCAGGTTTGACAAATCCAATCCCCTGCTTTTAAGCATATCTCTCAGAGCTTTAAGCCCCAGGTCCTCAGGCTTATTGATTGTGTTACTCATCTTTCCAGGTCTCGCTTACCCCAACCTTCCTGATTGGCTCCAATCCATTTTTCTTCTTTCTTTCTTTTCTACTTTTCACCTTCCTTTGAGCACCATGCTGGGCACCAATTGTGGGGGTTCAAGCCAGCGACCCCATACAGTGATGATTCGGGATGAGTAAGCACGCTGTTCCTCAGCCCATGCCACCCCAGGTACCAGGGACAATCAGACGCAACGGGGAGCCTAGTCAAGCAGGGACTCATTTATTGCAGATGTTACAGAGCTTATAAAGGCACTTGGAAATCCCCCTCCCCCCCCCCAGGGTGTATCTGTAGGATGGTCATGCACTGATCATGCACTCCTCAGCAGTGCGGAAGTATCCTTCAGACTTTTAAAAGAAGTCAGGCCATGTCCCAGTAACTTCTTCTCGGAACTCTGCAAAGTGGGGCCTTTAGGTCCCCACACACTGTACATGGAGTCCACTGTTTCAGCTAGACTGGCTGGCAAGTGAGCCCTGGGACCTACCTGTCTCCACCCCATCAAGTTCTGGGGTGAATTGTTTTATATGGGTTCAAGGGGTCAGAATTCAAGCCCTCATGTTTTCACAGCAAGTGCTCTACCCTCTGAGCCCTTCCTGAGCTCCCTTTTCAGATTCTGATATCTTTAATCGGTGCCACCACAACATTTTTTCTTCAGTATTTTAGTGACTATTGTGTGGTAGATGAATAGATTTGTTTTTATTTACAAAAAAGTTTTAAATTGAATTTTCCAAGAGCAGTTAACTCAATCCCAATTAAACTCTTTCTGCATTTAAGAGTTTAAAAAATAATTTCAGATATGCATACAGTGTACTATAATGACAATCACCCCCTGCATCAGTGTCTTACCCCTTCCCACACCTGGTGTCTGCTTTCTTCCTAGCTTGTCCTCTTCCTACACTCATGTCTTTGTGTGTGTGTGTGACTCATTTAGTTCAGTTAGTGTTGGGGGACCCTGCTGCTAAGGTTGCAGTCCACCATGTCCGGATAGCTCTAAGGAGCTCGGCGCTATATGGAAGGACTCCCTTTCTCAACGGGGGCCTCCTGTTCTCTGCCTGACTTACCTGGAAAGTGCCTCCAAGCATGGATACCTGATCTTATTTGGAACACAACCTTTGGCATAGTTACCTGTACTGCCCCCAGGTTTTCTCTATATGATAATTAGGCATTGCCCTATAGCCAGATGATAGGATCCCCCTACCACATGTAAATAAAGCATACTATGAACACTTATAAGCTGAAGCTTTGGCTGCTGCCTCCACACTGTATTTTTCCCTGACCCTCACTGAATAAACAGAGCTGTATCACTGAATCTGACTCCCTGGAAGGTCTTTTCTGTCCTGCTCACTGGCCGTCCTGACCCCATTCATCATTTCTGCTCCCTTTGTTCTTGTGGGTCAGTGGCCAATGGCCCACGAGGGGAGGGAGAGACCCACAAATTAGGGTTGTTTATTTGAGCGAGGATAAGGGGTTATTTACCAGAGCATGTGCAACATCCCAGTGGCTACATCTCTGAAGAAATAGAGTTCCCCTCTCCTAGAAACCATTAACTATCAAAAGGTCCTTAAGGAGCAGGAAAGCCTCATAGGCCCCTCCTCCATCCATGACAGCATGTTGAAAGCCCCACTCTTGTACAGGTCTTATGTAGGTAGCCATAGCTGTCATGTGTTCATGACTACAATGGCCATATTATATCCACAATACTGTTTCACAGCACTCCTCCCTGTGCTCTGGCAATTATATTCTTTCTGTGCCCTCTTCCACAACATTCCCTCAGCCTTGGGGAAGGGGTGATATAAATATACTATTCAGGACTAAGCATTCAACCATCATTTTTTTTCTCAGCAGTTTGACCAGTTATGAGTTTCTGCATTAACTGGTGTCCATTGCAAAAACGAAGCTTCTCTTATCCAGACTGAGAGCAGCAGTAGTCTGTGGGTCTAGACATGAATATTTAGAAGGCATTTGACTACATATCCATTTATCAAAACATTAGTGCATTTCCCTGTAAGGCCTACGACCTCCCTGGACATGGGATTTAGGGCAAGATTTAAAGCACCAGGCATGTATTCCCTCCCATGGAATAGGCCTCAGATCCAATCAGAAGGCAGTTGGTTACCCGCCCCCCGAAAAAAAAAAAACAGTTATTCTAATGGGCACATTTTTTCTGGCAGGTCAGTATTGTAGCATGCAGGGTCCACAGCTGGGTAAGACTGTTGAATTTTCTCCCCTGCTGTCTGCATAGCACCTTCTGTCACTAAGAATGCTGGCCAGCAGAAAAGAAGCTTTCAGTTGAGCTCTCTGTGTCCTGCACCTAAACTGTTTGATGCCTTCACCAATAGGTCTTACCACTTTAACACTGGTGGGCACTCAAGAAAATAGCAACAGCTTACATCATTTTGGGAGGCTCTGGGGCCTCCCTAAACAACACCTAAAGGGGAAGTATCCCACACCTGACACTGGGATTGTCATTTAAAAACGTATGGTTTCTAGAAGCAGCATTATCCACCCGTGCAAGGTAACTCCATTCAAATTCTTTTATTATTAAAAATTTTAGTTAGCTTATAATGTCAAGGGTTTCTATATGGCTTTCTCATATATCTTAATTTGGGTTAACTCTTCAGACTCACACCCCCACTTTTCCCCATCCCTCTGCCCCATCCCTATTTAAACTTTTCCATACCTAGTATTTCAACCCCATTTGTACCATATGTTCTTTAGTATCCTCCTTGCTTAAGGCCTCTCCCCTTCCCCTCAGGGCACTTTTCTTGCTTTCTGGTCTCTACACACCATCATTCCAACTTAAAGAGAAATATAAAAGTTTGAAGCTAAGGTCTTCACATAAAAGAGAATATATGCTGTTTCCTTTTTGTTCCTGGGTTACCTCACTCAGCATATTTCCCAAAGTGCTCAATTATTGATGAGTCAAAAGTATCACAGTATGCAAGGTATCTGAAAAGCAATCTCAGAGTTACAACTCAAGGGTAATGCCACAGTATTCTTTGGCTGGAAGCATCTACTGATATGATCTCTACTAGGAAGTACAGCCAAGTATCTTTACCAGAGAATTGAAGAATCACTTTTGTCCTTGAGCAAGACAGCCTCAGTTTAGGAATTTCTCCCTATAGCACATTCCCAAAGAATGAAGCAGAGATCAGAGAAGTAGACTGAAGGGCTGCTAATAAAGTAGAAGGAGAAAGATACACTTTAGGGGGTCAAGGGGATACACTAGGAGAACTGGTGCCCACTAAAGCTTTTATTGATGTAGACATGAGAACTGAATTCTGCCCAGGATAATGTGAGCCTTTAAAAACAGAAACAACCATGCTCCACTTTCTTAGGTCAACAAATAAATAATCATTATTTTTTATTTTTATGTGTATGAATGTATTGACTGCATGTATGTAGGTGCACCATATCATGCAATGCCCACAGATGTCAGAAGAGGCATTGGATTCCCAGGAACTGGAGTTACAGACAGTTATTAGCCACTATGTAGGTGCTGGGAATTGAACCCAGGTCCTCTGTAAGAGCAGCCAGTGCTCTTAACCACTGAGCCATCTCTCCAGCCCCCAAAGAAATAATGAACCACATTCCATTACTATTGCTTTCAATTTTCCAATCTGTTAAAGCTGTCCTGTGCATTCCAAAACTCAGGATGGGTATTTGAGATAGCTAATCACATTTGTTGCCATCAGTTCACCTTTAGTTTCTGTTCATTTTGGGCCATGAGAAGACAGGTGGCTATATTTACTGTTATAGGTTTACCCTTTAGGTTTGAGACAAGTTTAAAATCACAAAATGTTCTTCTGCTTTATTTTTAACTAAGTGGTAACAGTTTGAGGACTGCTTCTTGGTATGTTAGCATATGAAAGTTTTTTTTTTTTTAAAGTTATGGTGAGGGGGTAGGTATGGTGGCACATGCCTTTAGGACTCTGGAGGCAGAGGCAGGCAGATCTCTGGGAGATCAAGGCCAGCCTTGTCCACATAGCATGTTCCAGACCAGCTGGGGCTACAGGGGAAACTTTTTGAGATGGTTTCCATATATATATGGTTACATGAGATATGTCTGTATGGGTATATGCACATAAGTCCAGATGCAAAGGCCGGAGAGGGAACTGGATCCCTGAAGTAGGAGTTGAAGGTGGTTATGATATGTCTGACATGGGTGGTGGGAACCAAACTTGGGTCCTCTGAAAAAGGACTGTGTGCAATTTAATGGCTGAACCATCTCTCCAGTCCCCAGTGTGAAAGTTTTAAGCTGTCTCTTTGGTAATTTGCCTCCTCTTATATTTTCCTAAATCCTTGTCCACTCCCAACATATTGAATAGGAAATGGTTCTTACCAATAGACTCATTTTCTTGATAATTATTGAGTGCATGTCCACTTTATTCTACTTTATTGTGTTCAGAGACCTGTTAAGGCATTTCTCACACAATCCTTGATAGTACCTCTGTTGGTGTTGGTTGGTTGGTTGGTTGGTTGGTTGGTTGGTTGGTTGGTTGGTTTAAAACAATACAAAAGTGGAAAAGAGAATACCATAGGCAGAAAGGTTTAAGGCGAAGAGGAAGGGCAAGAGTGAGGTGGGGGGTAGCTGATCAAAACTAATGATATATGAAAAAGTCACAAGGAAATCTGATGCTTAGCAAGGTAATAAAATAAACTAAAGAATAAAAAAGAGTTTGAAGGGAGGTAGCCTATGTGAAAGAATAAAGCTGCTCCCAGAATCCATAGTTTTTTAAATAAAAATCCTACAGCCAGTGTGGGCTATCTCCATATGAGCCATTGGTCAGGGAGACCCCTCAGGCCCCCAAAGCAACATAGACAATTGCCACTGCTGTTGGTTTCGTACCAAACTATATTGACAAGGCCCTATTGCCAAAGATGCCATGTGCCCTAGTCACAGCACACAGAGTAATGAAGCTGAGACTGGGCTGGAGGTTTCCTCCCTGCTGGCTAGTCCTCAGTACTAAAAAGAGCTATGTAGACTGTTGGGGAAAAAATGTCATCAACAGTCTTACTGAGCTGGGGACACTGGATGTCACATTGCACACAAGTCAGGCAAGATATGCCCATTTGTGCAGTAGTGGAAAGTTTATTATGGAGGTGACTAGCCCCTTCCTAACCATATTTGATGCATGCTCCACAGGAGAGATTTTTGTGTCTATTACTGTAAACCTGTCAAAAGTCTGTGGTTGCGGGGGTCATAGGCCACAGCGAGGAAGTTACTGTTACTGTTTTCACAAATGGACAGGATATGCCCAAATTCTTTCTAAGTAACTATGCTTATACCACAGAGAAGTGCTGCTGTTAGCTTTGGTCAAAGAAGCTTCTTTTTGGCAGTGGCCATTAGTAACTGAAGAGACTTATAACTGGATCAAAGTGCTGAGAATACGTGACTGTTCAATGTTCAACCCCAAATGAGACATCTACATCATCCCTTCAAAAGCTCAGAGAGTATTGTAGAAGAATGAGCAAAAGAAATATGAACTGGAGGAATGAGTGGAGTACTGTGGAATACTGACACCAGGCATGATATGGCTGTCAAACTCTTGAACTTACAGCAGCTGTGACTATCTGTCAAGATCTGTACAAGATTGGGCCTAGCAACATCCTATAAAAGAGAGGGAAGGGGCTCATGGGGTCTCACTACTCTTGAAGTTTAGATGCAGTTAACAATTGATAGTGGATGGAGAGACAATTTCTTCAATAATGTAGCCACTGGCAAGGCTTCCACGCCTCTGTAAACAAACCCTCACTCATATTCCTGTAAGTAGCTTTAATGAAACTCATTGGGTCACAAAAGAAAAGTCATGAAAGAATGAGAAGGAGCTAGTTGGGAAGAAGTAGATCAGTGGGATTGGGAAGGGACAAAAGAGGGCATGTGGGCTAAATATAATCCAAATACAGCATCTACATAAATGAAAATGTCATCATGAAACCTATTATACCTACTAATAAAATGTTTTGGATGAATATTGCCCCCCCATAGCCTAGTTTTATATGAATTTGTTCATCTTGTTTTTAGACAATTATCTAAAACCATTGAAATTAAAAGTTTCATTTGAGCTAAATATTCCATTGGAATTTAAGATTTTTTTTCAGATTTAAAATGTTTCCTTTTTCCATTTGTCCACAAAATAAATTATTGGCTTAAGATTATTCATTACCTCAATCTTAAATCCAACTCTAGAACCTGTTAGACAGGTTTTTATCAATCACAATATCAGGTAGAGCAGAATATTTTAGAGGTTTTACAGATCTTAGTTAAAAAAAATCTTTTCAACACATCCTTCCACTGTAATGAGAGTAATATATCAAAATAACGTAAAGGAGAAAGAGTAGCATTAAACCTCTTCTTGAAGCAAAAAAATGAATATGAAATAGTGAACATTGATAAGAAAAGAAGGTAATAAGGGTGATGACCAAAACGAGTGTTACAAAAATAATCTGGGAGAATTAATTGAATGATCATTTTCAATTGTTTTGAGTGACTATATAGTGAAAGATGATCAGTTATATCTGGTTTTGGTTACCATCTTCTTAAGGATAATCTCAGAATGCTGTTGTAATATTCAGTCTATAGTAAAATGTTCATGCTTTGGTTTTAAAAATTAGACAGAGAACACAAACAGCAATCAAAATGACAGCAACAAATAAACATCTTTCAATGATATCAATGGACTGAACTCTTCAGTCAAAAGACACAGGCTAAGTGAATGGATTAAGAAATAAAATCCATCTCTTTGCTGTCTGTAAGAAATCCATCTCACCTTCAAGGACAGGCACTACCTTAAGGTAAATGGATGGAAAAGAATACTCTAAGCAAATGGCAATAAGAAATAAGCAGGGGTTGCAATTCTAATATCTGACAAAATAGACCTCAAAGTAAAACTAATCAGAAGAGATAAAGAGGGTCGCTTCATTCTGATCAAAGGAACAGTTAACCAAGAAGATATTACAACCCTTAACATATATGCACCATACTCTGGTGCACCCAAATTCATAAAAACAACACTACAGGACTTTAAGACACAGATTAACTCCAGCTCAGTAATAGTAGGGGACATCAACATTCCACTGTCTCCATTACACAGGTCAACTGGACAAAGAATAAACAGAGTGATGTCTGAATTGAATGATACCATACATCAAATGGAACTAACAGACATCTTTTGAATATTCCACCCAAGCACTAAAAAATATACTCAGCACCCCATGGAACTTTTTCAAAAATTGATCATATACTGGGCCACAAAACAAACCTCAACAAATACAAAAAAATTGAAATGATTCCATGCATTCTATCAGACCACAATGCAATAAAGCTCAAAATCAACACTGGACAAAGCACTGGGCAGTACACGAACTTGTGGCAATTGAACAACACACTGCTAAACAATGAGTGGGTCAAAGGTGAAATTAAGAAAAAAATAAAAGAATTCCTGGAATTCAACGAAAAGGACAATATGACACAACAAAACCTCTGGGACACTTTAAAAGCAGTCTGAAAAGGGAAGTTTATAGCTCTAAGTGCCTACATTAAAAGACTATTAAGAACCCAAATATACACACAAAATAGTAACGAATTTTTAAAAAATGAGTTATAATTGAGGAGGAAGCATAAAAATTTACATCATGTGAAGTTAGTAGAGGTGATAAACATTACCATTGAAATCTGCCCGATGACCTTATATCCATACACAGGTGCCAAGGATCCGAGTGCAACCGACCATGACTGGTAATGATCAGATACATACAGATTAGAGATGCATGAGCCAACATCTAAGTGTTATTAGCAAAAACAAAGTGTTTCTGTAATAAATAGTTTATTTTAAAATTAAATGGAGACCTTTTTTAAAGGTTAAAAACTCATTCAATTTTATGTCTTACAGGGTTTATACTGAGTTCAATATTGTAGAACTGTATTAATTCAACTGTGAACATAAAAACTTTATAGCCACTTTCAAAATAGATGTATCTTTGCTCTGGAAATTTTTATTGAATATGTTAATGAAATGCTTCTAATATGTGTGTGGGGGTGGGTGGGTGTGGGGGTGTGTGTGTAGAAAAGTAAAAAAAAAAAAGAAAATGGAAAGAGCCCAAATAAATGACCTAACACTGCAGCTCAAGACCCTCGAAGGGCAAGAATAAATGAAACCCAAACCCAGCAGAAGAGAAGTAACAAAAATCAGAACAGAAATTAATGAAATAGAAACAAAACAATAAAAAGAATTAATGATTCTAACAGCTGATTCTTTGAAAAGCTAAAGAAGATAGACAGACCCTTAGCCCAGTTAACCAAACAAAAGAAAGAGCAAATCCAAACCAACAAAATCAGAGATGAAAGGGGAAACATCACAACAGACACTCAAAAGATCTAGACCATTATAAGGAAATATTTTAAAAACCTATACGATACCAAATTTGAAAATCTAAAAGAAATGGATTCTAAAATCATGGGAACCACCAAAATTAAGCCAAGAAGAGATCAAGAGTTTAAACAGGCCCATAACATATGAGGAAATTGAAACAGTAATACAAAGACTTTCAACTAAAAAAAGCCCAGGCCCAGAAGGATTTACAGCAGAATTCTACCAAGCATTTAAAGAAGACCTCCAATTAATACTACTTAAATTATTCAAAAAGGTAGAAACAGAGGGAGCACTCCCAAATTCCTTATATGAAGCCAGCATCACTCTAATACCCAAACTGGGCAAAGACACAATCAAAAAAGAAAACTATAGACCCATATCTTTAATGAACACAGATGGAAAAATTCTCAACAAAATACTTGCAAACCGCATACAGACACACATCAAGAAGATCATTCACCATCATCAAGTAGGATTTATCCCAGAGATGCAGGGATGATTCAATATATGCAAGTCAATAAATGTCATTAATCATATAAATGGACTTTGTCTCCCAATTGGCTAGTTCCTCCAAGGGGCAGGGCCTGCCACAGAGTGTGGACTACTGAGGGGCTACTGGGAGCCATCTTGGAACAGAAGCCATAGCAAGCTGTGGGGAAGCATGTGGCATAGGGTATGCACAGCCACGAGCAGCAGCACAAGGACAGAATGGCCTGACACTTACGTACCTGGGGCAAGATCGCTGGCCCCTGAGGCATGAGCGAATGCTAGGGATGACTATGAGCATGGCTCCATCTGATATGGCAGGCTCTGAGCCGCACCGCCATAGGCACGGGGCTAGGCACTGGGTACTCATTCTTCTGTTACTCCCCTCTCCTCCCCCCAAGATAATAATAAATGCACATAAAGATATGTTATATGGTTTGCTTGATAGCACAAGAGACCCTGAGAGAACTCTGGTGACAGACTCAAAGATAAAAACCACATTGTCATCTCAATAGATGCAGAAAAGGCTTTTGACAAAATTCAGCATGCATTTATGTTCAGAGTCCTAGAGGGAATTGGACTGGAGGGAACATACCTCAACATAATTAAAGCTATATACAACAAACCCACAGACAACATCATTCTAAATGGAGGAAAACTGGAAGCATTCTCATTAAAATCAGGAGCCAGACAAGGATGTCCACTGTCTCCAATCCATTACAATATTGTGCTTGAAACTCTGGCTAGAGCAACAAGAGAGGAGAAGGAAATTAAAGGAGTACTAATTGGAAAAGAAGAGGTCAAACTATCAATTTTTGCAGATTATATGATACTATACCTATGAGATCCCAAAAGTTCCCCCAGAAAAGTCCTAGAACTCATCAACACTTTCAGTATAGTGGCAGGTTATAAAATCAATCTTCAAACAGCAGTAGCCTTTCTATATACCAATAACAAGAAAATGGAGAAAGAATACAGGTAAATGCTCCCATTCATAATAGCTTCAAAAAAATAAAATATCTTGGAATAAATCTGGCCAAAGATACCAAAGATCTCTATAACGAAATTTTTAAATCGCTAAAGAAAGAGATTGAGGAAGACACCAGGAGATGGAAGGACCTCCCATCCTCATGGATTAGAAGAATTAATATTGTGAAAATGACCATCCTACCAAAAGCAATATATAGATTCAATGCAATCCCAATCAAAATTCCCATGACATACTTCACAGAGTTAGAAAAAACTATCCTTAAATTTATATGGAAGCACAAAAGACCCCAGATAGCTAAAGCAACCCTGAGCACAAAGAGCAATGCTGGGGGGATTAATATACCAGATCTCAAAGTATACTACAAAGCTATAGTCTTAAAAACAGCATGGTACTGGCACAAAAATAGACACATAGATCAATGGAACATCACCGAAGATCCAAACTTGAGTACATGCAATTTCAGCTACCTGACATTTGACAGAACACACAATGGAGGAAAGACAGCATCTTCAACAAATGGTGCGGGCAAAACTGGATCTCCACCTGTAGAAGAATGAAACTAGATCCTTATCTTTCACCTTGCACAAAAGTCAACACCAAATGGATCAATGACCTCAATGTGAAGCTGAAAACCCTGAAACTATAAGAAAATATTGGCAGTAACTTATAAGATATACATGTAGGAAAGGATTTTCTAAATCAGACAGCAGTGCTCAGGAATTAAGGTCAGCAATCAACAAGTGGGACCTCATTAAACTAAAAAGCTTCTGTACAGCAAAAGAAACCACCAATAAAGTGAAGAGAAAACCCACAGAATGAGAAAAAAATCTTCACCAATGACACATCTGACAAGGGTTTAACATCCAGAATATATAAAGAACACATAAAACAAATAACCGAGAAACCAAATGACCCAATGAAAAGATGGGCCAAAGATCTAAACAGACAGTTCTTAAATGAAGAAATAAGGATGGCTAAGAAACATCTCAAAAAGTGTTCAACATTGTTAGAAATTAAGGAAATGCAAATAAAAACCACCCTAAGGTATCACCTTACCCAAATCAGACTGGCTAGGATCAAGAGTACAAATGATACCAGATGCAGGCTAGGATGTGGAGAAAGGGGAACACTCATTCACTGCTGATGGGATTGCAAACTCGTGCAACCACTATGAAAAACAGTTTGGAGAACTCTTAAAAAACTAAAAATGAACTTACCATATGACCTGGTTACACCACTCCTTGTCGTATACCCAAAGGACTCATCCTATTGTAGAGACACTTGTACAAACATGTTTGTTGCTGCTCTTTTCACAACAGCTAAGAGATGGAAGCAACCCAAGTGCCTCTCAACTGACGAGTGATTAACAAAAATGTGGCAATGGAAGCAACCCAAGTGCCTCTCAACTGACGAGTGGTTAACAAAAATGTGGCTTAGTCACACAATGGAATTCTATTCAGCAGTGAAGAAAGATGAAATAATGAAATTTGCAGGTAAATGGATGGATCTAGAAATTGTTATACTAAGTGAAGTAACACAGGCTCAGAAAAACAAATGACATATGCTCTGCCTCATATGTGGATCCTAGCACCAAATCCTTTTAAATTCCAGGTCCTTCTAATAAGATGATGCTATACAGCAGTCCCTTCTGCATGAAATAAAGACCATCATCACAACTTCAGCTGAGCCTGATGGCTAAATATCATCACAATTGGGCTTGTTGACGGTTGTGCTTATTCATTAAAGGAGGGCCAAACAGGGTCATTGGACCTCACCACATTATCCAGCCACTCTTCCCAGCCAACTGAATATAATTTGATCCTAATCACACATGGCCTCCTGAATTTGGGGACTGCTAAACTATACAATCTGTGGAAGGCTAGGAAGAGAAGATATGACCCATACTGGGTAAAGGCTTTCCAGTGTGCATATTCTCACGTTATACACAACAGATGGAAAATTTATTTGTTAATGCTATTGTGTCTCATAATTATATTTTTAAAAAAGAAAACAAGAATGTAAAAGATATTAAAAGGGTATTGCAATTGAGATATTTTCTAAAACAGAAAAACGAGAAAGTCTAAGCAAGTGATAAAGGTCTATGTAGGTTTAATATGATAGATAAAGGATGAGACAAAAATAATATACACATAATCTTAAAATGTCTATGGTCATAGTTTAGCCAACTAGGTTAAGGAACAAAATATATATCTAATTAAAGGTTATCTGAGAATATTTGGTATTTTTACCCAAGCCTTATCTACATAGCACATGATAATTAAAAGTACCAGACTGGTGGAACTAACTTTATTGGATGTTTAACAGCCATACTTTGAGGCCTATACTAATATGGTCAGAGGGACTTAAAGGACAGTTTTTGCCCCTTGCCCTCCAAGGTCAACTAAGTTGCAGGGGACTATGGAACATCTCTCAAAACATCCTGTAACTGTGGTAAATCACATGTCCTCTTGTTCAGGGAGGCCAAGGAGACCCCATGAGATGGACTTGAACCAGTGTCCAGTCTACAAAGAGGAGGGTCAACTCAGAGGAAACATTTCCTCCATGCTTCCAAGTGAAGCCAGCCACAGTTGAGCAGGACCTTTGACTTACTTTCACATAGATGGAACTGGTAAAAGAAAGGAGTCAGGAGCTCCTCCCAAGCCCATGTGACCTCTGAGGAACAGATTCTCATATGACCTTAAGTGTAAAAATAAATTGATTTATTTGGGATAACTGTATGGTCTTAAACACCCAAAAGGAAAGTATAACCAAAGAGTCAAGTCAGCATTATATTTTTTTAAGAGTTCAAGGGGTTACACTTCCCAGACATTGTGCTTAAGTCAATATAAAAAGTTATTTAGACAATTATTTCTCATTGATGATTTTGTTCCTAGCCAGAAAATGCTGCTCAGATGTAAGACTTCAAATCTTGGTCTCCAATACTGTAGTGCCCACCTGTAGCTAAGGGAGACAACCAGCTGTTCTAAAATGATGGATAAATTTGTTTTCTCCCCCATCTAGAAGCCTTTGATAGGGAACTGACACAGAGTCTAACCACTCCAACAGCTATTGAAATACCTGAAAGCAAATCCTGAATCCATCACTCTAGAGTCCAGCCTTGGAAGACAAAAGAAAAATGAGGAGGAACCCAATAGAGGGATGCTTTTGGAAGCCCTTGTCAAGAAATTCCAATGGATTCTTGTATGAAGATTTGAAAACTGCCCTGTTCTGACTTTTCCCTGTCTAGAACTTGTAATGCTACTCTTGGATTTACTTCTCTTTCACATCTCCTAGTTATGATTCAAAGACGCACTTTTCCTCCTTGAGATAAGAGTTATGCAATTTGCGAGTCTTTTAGATAGACCCACTGAAGGGGTACTCCAATTGCCTCACCCTGCATCACTATTCAGCATGGAAGAAGCCAGAGTGGTCTGCGTCCCAATTCCTAGTGGCAATTTAGGTAACCTCTTCAGAGGATGGTGTGATAAAAACAGGAGGTAGGAATTTGCTAGGCAGTTAGGGTAAAAAGACCCCACAGAAAAGTACCCAGTTTCTTGGCTAAAACTCATAATGTCCTGGGGTCTCTTAGCAGCATACTCTATTCCAAAGGCCAAAAATGTCAAAAATAGTTGGGAGCTTTTATTTAATTCTTAAAAGATTTTAGGGTTACCTCTTCAGAGGGGAGAATGTTAGAGTAGCCAAAAGCCCCCGAAAAAAAATTAAAGAAGAAAAAGTACATGAAGTTATCAGAAAAAAAGTGATGGGGAGATATGGGAGGAGTTGGAGGGGAGGGAGTGGGCATGGATTTGATCAAAAGACCTTATATGCATGTATGAAATTCTCAATAAATTATTTATTTAAAAAAAGAAAAAAACTTTAAAGTACATTTGTTCAAAGTATTTAAATGGGTGTATTCCCCTTGCTCAGAACATCTAGCAGGTGTACTCAATATAGTCAACATTTTCAGTTATTGGGTATGGTCTTAAAACCTACATTTAGCCATCATAAAAGAAAGCAAAGACGTTTATTACAAATTTCTCTACAACCTGTTTGAAAATAAATAGAAGAAAAATATATAAGAAGAAAAACTCAAAAAGGCGTAACAAAATAGTATCCACATAAGTGAGTCCTTCAAAAGCCACAATGCAGAGCATCAAATGACAAAAAAATATAATATCAGAGACCCTTAGCTCCAGTCCTGCCATAGGTATCAGTTCCCTCATGCTCATTATCACAGCACTTTTTTCACTTTTCACTTTTGCTCACTACTCAAGTCATTACAAAGAGTTTTTATCTCTAATAATTCAATAAGACCATATGCAACAAGATCATCTTTGTATGTCTGAATTTCTATCCTAATTCTTGAACTTTCCATGGAAATTTGTGGCCATTTGAATGAGAAATGTCCCCTATAAGGCTCATGTATTTAAACACTTGGTTTTCCATTAGAGGTGCTATTTTGGGAGGTTATCGAGTGTTTAGAACATGAGCCTTGCTGGAGGAAGTACATCACTAGGGGGTGAGTTTTGAGAATTTACAGTCTTGCCCACTTCCAGTTCACTCTCTTGGTTTCCTTAGTGTGGAAAAATGTGCCCGCCCAGCTTCCTACTCCAGCAGTCTGTTGTCACACCTTCCTTACTATAAGTTGCTTTTGGTCATGGAATTTATCACAGCAACAGAAAAGTAACTAATACAAGGATCCACCTACTTTGACATTGCCTTAAATTTCCAATGTCCATAACCTTTCACTAAAATCTGGTCTTCTACTATTCCCCAAACTAAATGACTGAATACTTTAGTTAAACCGAATACTGGGGAGTAATTGTTGACACTTCCCTATTCTTCCCACCTCCCATCAAAGCATCTCAAGTCCCCAAAATCTCTTGACTCTATCCTTCTCTCCATTTCCACTAGCACCAACAAAAGTCCCAACTACCATCCTCTTTCCTGCATTACCTCAATAGCTTCCTGACTTGTCATTAACACTTACTCTTACAACCCTGAAAAAGTAGGTAAAGCATAAAAAGAAAAGGAAGCAGAGAACCATTTAACGGAGGAGAGACATGGGCTTTTAGCTCTAAACTGTCCCATAAGTTCTAATGGGTATTTTTATTTATCTTCTATGGGTTTGCAACATCTTTATTTGATATTAAAATATAATGGCCTGCCTAAAATAAGGTGAGGAAGTAAAGAGATTTGTCCTCCCTCAGACAGTTAATACCTACACACTTTCAGTTCTCTCATTCTTTCTAAAAGTCCTGGACTTCTAGTCTGGTCCACAAAGGAACTGTGTATCAGTTGAAAAGGAAGAAAGAGACTTCTTAGCAAGGGAATAACAGAAAGCAGTGGTATACAAATTGGAATGTTCAAGTCCCCAAACAGAGGGAATCATTAAATTGTAGAAGTAAAGGGGATCAGTCTGCGTACAGCTAGAATGGCCAACTTCAACTACTACATAGAACTGCAGAAAACTTAAGAGCAGATAAAAATAATACTACATTTGCTTTAAGTACATTTTTCAAAATCACTAGTTAGAGAACTTATACCATGACCTCATTTTCCCAACTCTCAGATCAAATGTTGTCCTATAAGCCTACAACTCCAAAATAAACTCAGTGCTTGTTAAAACACAGATTTTTGGGTCCTTCCACCAGGATGTCTGGTTTTCTATAACACACATGGAGCCCAAGACTTTCTAACAAATATCTAGGTTATTTTGATGCTGCTGGTTTAGGGGTCACACTGAGAATTGTCTCACCTGACCACATCAGTCAGTAAGTTATGTATAAAGCCATTCAAAGAGATTTGACTCAAAAAAGTGAGATGTTCTTTTTATGTGATCTTGATTTCAGATTGGAAGTATTTTGTTGACATTTTTTTGTATTTATGGTCATCAGGGAGATTGGCTTAAAATTCTCTTTTGGGGAAGGGGTTCTTTATATGGTTTTGGTATCACAGTAATACTGACTTCTTTAAAAGGATTTGAAAGAGATCCCGCCTTTTCCATTTTACAGAATAATGTGAGGAATAGTGGTGTTAGTTCTTTGAAAGTCTAGTAGAATTTTTGTAATGAACCCATTTAGCCCTGGGCTTTTTTAAGTTGGTAGATTTTTAATTACTGTTTCTGTCTCCATTGTTAAAGGTTTGTTTAAATTATTTGCTTCATCTTGATTTAATTTTGGTAGGTCATATATATCTAGAAATTTATCCATTTCTTTTAGATTTTTCAGTTAAGTTTAATATAAATGTTTAAAATATGTCCTTATGATCCTCTTAATTTCTTCATTGTTTTTTGTAATATCTCCGTTTTCATCTCTATTTTATTAATTTGGGTCCCCTCCTTTCTTTTTGTTACTCTGCCTTTATCACAGCTTGTGTTATTATTTTCATAATATTCTATGCATATGATAGTACTGAGAACTGAAAACATGTGGCTATTAACCATTTGAAGGAGGAAACAAGTTTCTTAGGCCAAGGATGGCTTGTGTGAAGGTGCTGTTCTGGGAGTGAGCATGGCACAAATGAGTTGAAACAGGGCTGGTATGGCTGGAATGGAGACAGTAAGTGGAAATGAAAGGTGCAGAGTAAGGCTAGAGATGTATGGAAGGAGCCAAATCATTCAGAGCACTGGCATTGTGGCCTTGCTATGTCCATGGGTACAATAGTGGCATAAATGTTATGGAGGTAACCAACCACTTTCTGATTGGATTTAAGGTTCATTCCACAGGAAAAATACATCCCTGGTACTGCAAATATGGCTAAGAACCCATGGTTGTGGAGCTTACCAAACCCAGGGGTGAACCTAACCAGTATAATTTGCTAAATTGACATAATATCAAACTACTCTCTAAAGTCATATTTCACTACATATAGATTAGTGATGCTCTCAAATCTCATCAAAGATGTTTATTTATACAGTGGATGTTGATTAATGCAGAAACTAGGTGGTCAAAGTGCAGAGAATATGGATTCATGCAGTGCTCAGCTACAAATGGGATATCTAAATCACACCCCTTCCCAGGGCTCAGGGACCATCACAGAGGAGGAACCAGAAAAATTGTAAGAGCCACAGGTTGGGGAGTGCTAGAGCAAAACAG
Organism: Nannospalax galili; assembly: GCF_000622305.1. Lineage (NCBI taxonomy): Eukaryota > Metazoa > Chordata > Mammalia > Rodentia > Spalacidae > Nannospalax > Nannospalax galili. The sequence goes on along the minus strand of NW_008331125.1, from coordinate 1,383,372 downwards.
TGTCTTCTACACCACAGGACCACTACAGTCATGAATTCACAGCAGCTATGGTTGCCTGCCTCCAATGTGCACAGGATCAAGCCTTTCAGTCCTCTAGAATAGAGTAAGAAAGAGTTCGCCATCCCCCACCTTGAACTGAATTGAGGACCTATGGACAGCTGATAGCGTCCAGAAGAGGATAAATCATTTTTCTTTATAGACGTGGCTCACTCCAAATAGGTCGACCAGACTCATGTGGATGGCTCCACTCCCAGAGGTATGTGGAGAGCAAAAATTCCAATCAAAAAGAGAAAACAAAGTTCAGTGGGTAGGGAGGACAAGAAGGTTGATCTTGAAGGAGTTAAGGGGAAGAGTTGATAGTGAATATGATCAAAATACATTGTAATAAATTCTCAAAGAATTCATAAAAATATTTATTAGAAGATGTGTCTGGAGAGTTGGTTCAGTGGGTTAAAAGCACTGATTGCTCTTTCAGAAGACCCAGGTTCAGATCCCACACTCAACCATGTGGTGGCTAACAACTGCCCAGTTCCAGGGGGCATTGCATGACATGGGTGAACTTACATACATGCAGGCAATAGACTCATAACAAAAATACAATTAACAAAAGAAAAGAAAAGCCAGGGAAAAGAAATATCTGGAATAGGAATAAACTAGGAGCATTTGTATTTACTTTGGCAGCATTTTATTTATTTTTTATCCTACAAAGTTAATAATTCCCTTACCTATAAAGACATTGAGCCAAATAAAATCTAGTCTCCTTCAGTTTTAAACTATTCCAATCCTATAATTTAGCTTCTGAATTGTGTTTTATTGAGTTATTTTTTCCCATTTTTAATATTTTTATTGCATTCTTTTGCATTTCATATAATACATCTTAAATTTAGACCCCTCTCTACCCTCATAAACTCCTCCTAAGATAACCTTTCAAGTATTCTGTCATATATGTTAAGTCCTATTGGGTCAAGCATTTCTATCCATGCCTCCCTGAAGACCAGCTCTCATAGTTCTGGATGATACTATGCAAGCTACTAAGGGAGAAAATCAATCAATGTTAAGGCAATTTTATTTCATTACTCTTTATTCCATAGATACACATTTATATAGAAATAGGGAGACCAGTCTATGGAACTCCTGGGAAGTAGACAAGAGTTAATCCAAGAATGGTATTTGTGTCTAACAGAAACAGCTAGAGCAACAAGTTAAGCACATAGTCTATGAAGAACATCTATCAGTAAAACATAAAGACAAAATTCTGTAGTTTGCTTTGATTTCTGAATCCTCAAACATTTAAAAAGTCAGTATTTTGGGATACCTTTCTATATGATCGTCTTTATCTAAAATACAACCTGGGACTAGAGAGATGGCTCAGTGCTTAAGCTCACTGGCTGCTCTTGCAGAGGACCCATGTTCAGTTCCAAGCACCTAGATGGTGGTTCACAACTGTCAGTAACTCCGGTTTTAGATGATCCAATGATGCCCTCCATGGGCACTGCACAACATGGGTGTACTTACATATAGACAAAACACTCATACACATAAAATAGAAATAAATAAATAATTTAAAATACAATGTGTATTTTTTCCCAAATATCTCAAGCATCCTCCTTTACCACAGATGATGCCTTATGAGCTCAGATTCTCATGGTGAGATGAATACTCAAATACTATATAAATAGCAGTTGATGTGCAGATCTATGTAATATTCATGAGTCATTTTATTTTTAAAAACTCAAAAAAGAGGACCTGAGTTCAATTCCCAGCACCCTCATGGTAGCCACGAACCGTCCTTAACTCCAGTTCCAGGGTAATCCAAAGCCCTCTTCTGACCTCCATAGCATTGCATGACATGGGTGCACTCACATACATGCAGGCAATACACTCATACACATAAAAAAAAACTCAGAAAAGATCCAGTAAGATTTTATATAATTCAAATTTTCTTTTTGATTTAAATTGTTTTTTTTCACTTGTTTCTTTAAGACCACCAGACTGTTTCTTTGTTATACTTTACTTTTTACCTATAACATATTTGGGAATTAAATATTATTCAATGTTTTCTTTATGGGTATTAATTTTCTATCCAACCAATGCCCTCTAAATCATAGTCTGTGTTGTTCACATTAAATACATAGATTCCAAATAAGTGCCATTAACTTTATTCATAGTTCTAAAAGTGGGAGAAATTAATAATGGGCTGGGGCATGGGTAGGGAACAGGCTGAATATTAATTCAAGAGATATGACACTGAAGTTGATTTTAATAACTGTTAACTCAGGAGGGATTCACCTTTCATCCAGTAGAAAGGCTTGTGAATTAATGGATATTTTATGTTTGTCATGCATCCTTGCCTTTAATTTTACCCTTATTTAACAAGCATTCTTTGTTATTTTCAAAGTCTTTCCCTCTATATGCCCTTGTTATTTTCTCCTTGTTCTACAAATAGGCTGCCTTTTTCAAAATCACACTCTTGAGGATATGTGATGATGAGGATGAAATTTAATCTCTTTGTGAAAGATCTTAGAGATTACAAGTGAGAATCCTATCTCAACAAGATTTTGCAAAATAGAACACTTCATGAAAGGATAGTAGGACAGCTCTCAGAAATGAAAGAAGAGCTCTGGGCCAAGGAAAACACAGATAAACTTGGTGAGTAGAACCAAAGGCCCAAACACAGTCAGTCTGTCTCCTCCTATTTCCCTGAGTTCCTCTTTGTGAAGCTGCATTTTCTCCTATGAGAGAAATGTTTTCTCTATATTGTGGCGAAAACACATGCTGACTTAATAAGCAAACAGAAATTTCTAAATTAATAAATGCCCAGGAATAGACTCAAACTGACCATGGTCAGGTCATTTGCATTCCCTTGAAATGAATCATCTCTCCAAAAGGGTCATAGTATTATTAGCCTAATATAGGCCTCATACTACTCTTATGCTGGTTAAGGTGTCCAAAGAGGAATACCTAATTGATAATTTCCTGGTTGGACTGGCAGAGATGTCAAATATGTATTTTCCCAAGCAAAACAATATACCCATTAATAATCCAATTACTATTTCAATATGATCATCACCCTAATAAACCAATATTAAGTGCATAGCGGGGCACACCCTTAAATCCAGCACTGGGGGGAGGCAGATGTCTGTGAGTTCAAGGCCAGCATAGTGAGTTCTAGGTCAGTCAGTACTATAGTAAGCCCATCTCAAAAAAAACCAAACATACAAATAACCTACCATTACATTTTCTGAACTCAAATTAAGCACACTGATATATTTATGGAAAATATATTATACAGATGCCTCAATAGCTCAGAAATCCTGGGAAATCCAGAATATTTTAAAATGTATATCTCTTAATATGAAAATATTAATGAACAGTGTGGGTGGTAATATATGCAGATTAAATGCCTTGACTTATAGCCTAGGTTTCACTTTAAATCAAAACTACAATCTTGCTGCTAATAATGAAATAATAAAATCAACAGAGAACACTGGCAGAATTGATGGCTACCTAAGAGGTGCTGAAATAGTGTGAACACAAGAACAGCATAGGCCAACTGAATTCTTTGCATTGACATGTGTAACAATGAATTCAGATATTCAGGAATGGGAGCACTGAGACCAAGGGCTGTAAAATGTCTTTATGGTTCTTAAATTCATTTGGTGTTCTATTGTTTTAAATTGTTTTGTGCTGCTTACTTATAACCTTCTGATTACTATTTTGGGTATGCTAAATATACAAGCAATTCTAAAGAATGGTTTCCTGGTCAACAGAATAGAGGCATTTTACTCAGGGTTCTGTAAGAGCATCATTTACTTTCTATCTTACAAAATGATATTAACAAACAAATTATTCTACCAATGACAAATTGTTATAATCTATATTAGTCACTTTTCTGTTGCAGTGATAGAATGTCCCAACGCTAAGCAAGTTAAAGAAGAAAAAAAGATTTATTTTGAATTTAGTTTCCCAACATGGATACGGTCCATCACAGCAGGAAAGGCAGGGCAGTAAAAACATGAGGCCTGCTTTGCAGTCAGGAGGCAAACTTATTACATTTTATCCACATGCAGGAAGTAGAATGGGAGAACAGGAAGTGGGGTCAGGCTATAAAACCTCAAAGCCCACCTCCAGTGATGTACTTCCTCCAGCAAGGATATGCCTCCTAAAGGTTCAGTAACCACCATAAACAGTACCACCAGACAGGAACCAAGTGTTAAAATACATGAGCCCATGGGGGACATTTCTCATTCAAAACATCACTTTTCGATAGTAGAATATCAAGAACTGCATATTTGTCTCTACAAAGTCTATTTACCACTACTTTACTAATATGAATTGTATACTCACTTATGCCTTTAATACCAACATAGCACATTATCACTGTTTCTTTATTGAATGGTCTATCTTAACCTTCATTCTCTAGAACTCACATATTCCATACTTTAATAAGGCCTCACACCTGATTATTTGTGTTTACTACTACATTAATATAATGCTACTTCATTCAGAATGGCACTCGGATAACAGAAAGTTATTTAAATAACCTATGACTCTATTTCAAATCCTGGCTTGGGCATCTATTAACTATATGTCCTAAGAAAAGCTAGAGAGTAGTGTTGCATCAATAGTTATCCCAGAGTATTTTAAAAGTCATGGCAATGGAAAGCCAACACACTATGTGAGGTTAAGGATATGTTAAATAACCTGGTTTGACCTGTGCACAATGTACAAATGTGTTAAAACAACACATTGTATTCTATAAATCTGTATAATTCCTATTTGTCAAAACTTAAGCCAGAGGACTTAAGTCTCAGTAGGTGAAGCCACTTGAGGCCAAACCTGATGACCTGAGTTCAATCCCAGGATCCACAAGATGAAAGGAGAGAAATGACTCCTGCATGTTGCCCTTTGACCTCCACACACGTCCACACACTCACACCACACACACACACACACACACACACACACACACACACACACACAAAATATATAGGAAGGAAGGAAGGAAGGAAGGAAGGAAGGAAGGAAGGAAGGAAAAGAAATAATGAAGCAAGTGAGCAAGCTCAGGACTGGGAGTATGTTTCAGTGGCCCAGCGCTTACCTAGCATGTGTGAAGCCTGGATTAAATCCTTGCCACAGCAAAAATAATTGATAAAAAATTGAAAATAGTTCTTCTTTAAATGTAAAGGAAGTTAAGAGGCATTTTATTTAAGAATAAAACATACACTGGACAGAAAAATCAATGCACTTATTAAAGAAATAGTAGGATATATTTTTGAAAGAACAAAGTAAGAAATAAAAACAAGCCAAATATTGTGGGACTGCACAACTGTATGGAAATGAATAAAATCTTTTGAAATAAATTTATAGAATGACACAAAGATGGAATAAAATTAATAATAGCATTTATTTGGAAATTTCTTCATAATTTCATTTATCATATTTTATGGGAAATGAGTAATTCATAATGGGAAATTACTATTCAATAAATGATTACAATAAATGAGTTTTATTTCCAAAAGTAAATAAAAGAGTTATCTTTATCCTGAATTCTGTTCTCCAGTGGTTTTATTTCATCAACACTGGATGAAATTATGAAATTCACAGGTAGATGGATGGAACTAGAAACAATCATCCTAAGCGAGGTAACTCAGACTCAGCAAAACAAAGAAAAAGCTAGCTGGAAGCTAGCTTTGAAGTCTTAGATATGCATGTTTCAATTTGAAAATCCAGAGAGGTTAAAAAACTAATAAAGAGCCATGGGTGGCAAGGGAGAGGTTTCTTGGGAGGGGTAGTATAGAATTCAGTGATATAAAGGAGGAAAGGGGAACATTAGACTAGGAAGGGTTAATGAGATGAGGAAGGGGAGGTCAGGGCAGAGGAGACAGTATGGGGAGGGATAGAGAATGCTAAAGGCCTTTAGAAAAAGCCATATGGTAACCCTATTGCTATAGAAACTTCTTAAACTATATACATGTATATTATAAAAAGAGATTAAAAGGAGATACCCTATAACAGGGGGACATTGCCCCCTTTAGACATCAAAGGCTAATGAAAAGAAAAACTCAGCACCAGGAATGGACTCCCTTTTTGGAAGCTGTTGATCAGGGTCCCATAGCCCCTCAAACAAACACTGGCCATTTCCCCTGCATTTGGTTACCCACCATAACTGAATGGTAAGACCCCATTACTGAAGACATCACACATATGAGCCGTAGAACAGGCAAAGAAAAATCAAGCTGGTGCTGACTTCAGAGCCTCATTTCTACTAGTTAAGAGTCCATAATGCTGGGAGGTACTATCCATGCTACCAGAAGGAAACAATGATCATCAACCCTACTCAGCTGAGAATCCTATGAACTACAAAACAACTCAGCTGACAAGATATACCCACCAGTGCAATAGAGGCATTAATAATAGGGGAGTAAACAACCACTCTTTAGTTGGAATTAAGGTCCACTTCCTAGTTTGAAGCCCATAGATGATATTGGTATCAGGCCTAGGAACCTGAAGCTAGACAGGTCACAGGACATAGGGAAGAACCTAACACTAGTTTCTACTAAATAGTTATCATATTGAATGGACTCCTAATGACTTACTGTTATACCCAGAGATTAATGCATCTCTCAACTCTCATTGGAGAAGTTTCCTCATGCAGCAGATGGTGATGAACACAGAAACCCACAACTGGACAATGTGCAGAGAATTAGAGGCTACAGATTGCTTATCCCTGAACAGGATATCCATATTAAACTTCTGTCTCCCAAGGCTTAGGGATCATTGTGGAAGAAGGAATAGAAAGATTGTAAGAGCCAGAGGTGGTAGATGACCACAAAGAAACAAGAGTTTTCCAGACAGCTGGTCAGTTACTCATATGAACTCACAGCAATGGTGACAACATACACAAGTCCTGTGCAAGCTCGAATCAGACAAAATCCCAGCGTAGACATGAGGAAGCAGTAATAAACCCCAACAAAACCTAACATTGTGGCACTCTATGGCTGCTGGGAGGATGACAGCCCCTCTCAAGGATGAGACTCATGTATAGTAGGCTAACCAGGCTCCATGGATGGGTCCACACTGAAGGACACTTGTAGACACAAAGTAGACTCTATAGGCCCTATTATAATAGAGTACATTAAATTGTGGGGGGGGGCAATAGGGGAGGTGCCAAAAGGAGAGGGGATCTAAATACCAACAAATTATACTGTATGAAAAATTGCAAAAATTCAATTAAAAATAATAACTAGGCACAGTAGAAGAAAAGAACAAGTCTTATATATGACTCTGTATCATTTTTAAAATTCAGATCTCCAAATAAACAAAATTAAGGTGCTTTTTGAAGTTTTTGTGAAACATGTTTACTATACAGTAACTGCACATACATACTGTATAAGTTGATCATATGATCAATGAATCAATTTGTCTTTCTAGCCTTATACTTTCTGGAACCTCCCAGACAATATTGAATATAAAAGAAAGTGAACAACCTGGTGGTGGTGTTCCTAATCCCAGGAGAAGACCCTCAATAATTTACCATTTAACATGAAATAAGCAACATTTTCATAAGCATTTTTCATTATGTTGAGGAAGTCTCTATCTGTTCTACTTTCCAAATATTTTTGTCAGGATTGGGTAGTGGACTTTGTCAACTGCATCTTTTTATTCAGTGATGATAAGTGCCTAAACCTTTTGTTTTTTTCTTTTTGCTTATCAATATCATGAATTACATGAACTTTGGAATGGAAAACCAAATTTACATTCCTATAATAAACCCCTCTTGGAGTTAATATATTGCTAATTCAAATCAAGGAACTTTGGTCCCCCACTTACTAACTCTAACACTCTGTCTCTAGCACTCAAAACATTTTCTGGCATATCAGTAACGTTCAGTAGCGTTTTTCCTCCCAAGATTGTTTGTTGCATTCATTACTTTTCTCATTCCTGTGACCTGACCAAAAAACAGGTTAAAGAAAGAAGGATTTGTTTCGGTCCATCATAGAAGGGAAGGTATGACGACAGGAGAGGCTCCTATGGGCTGCTTGCTGACATCTGGGATTCAAGAAGAAACAAGAAGTGAAGCCCAGCTACAACACTTCAAGGCCCACTCCCAGGGACTTCCTCTGGTGATGCTCCACCTCCTAAGTGTTCCACTGCCTTACCAGAATAGCAACACCAACTGAGGACCAAATCTTCAAAACACATGAACCTAAAGGAGACATTTCCCATTCAAATCACATTTGCCTAGGTACATGTTTGTATGCCTGCTGTTTTGGTCTTAAATTCTTGGACTAGGGAGGCTCTAAAGCACTTTGTTATATGGGGGTTTTTTAATAGATAAAGACAACACAAAAGCTAATGGCAATAAAATTTAAACTGTATTTTTAAAAAACTCAAAATTCCTGGACTAATGTTTCACATTCTATAATTCTTGAGCAAAGGTTCAAAATTCCAAAATTTTAAATTTTACACACACACACACACACACACACACACACACAGGTTTGAGGTTTAAACTTCATGCTGGTACTATACATGATCCTAACAGGAAACAGAAAGCAAGCCCAGAAGTACTTATGAGAAGATATATAGATGAAGGTTTTATTTACAGAAATATGTGCAGATGTAGTATGTGCAGGTACAGCTCCACCCTTACAACTGAAGAAGGAAAGCAGTGATCAGAGATGCGCTATAATAATGGAGTTGTGGCCATGGAGGAATGGAGGAATGTATAACTTGCAGAACCGTGTTGGTCATCATGGAGAAAGGCAGGGATAAATACCTTAGCCTCTTTATCTTTCTACCCTCTGATCACCAGCCAGTACTTCCAGAACACTACTGTTTTTGCTCATCAAATATGTCCAATACCTCAACACCTACTCACTGAATGCTGTCACCCTCTAATACGTGTCCCTATGTGTCCCTGTTTCATTTACTTCAGAGCATAGCATTATCTGAACTTATACTTGGCTATTTGTTGTCATCTGTCATCTATCCATTAAAATATGTAGACACAAGAGCAAGGGGCTTTGTCTCACGTATTCTTGTGTCTCTTGAATTCCAAATGGTCTCTGACACATAGGTAATATTCAGCAGAGATTCCCTATAAAAAATCACTTGGTTAAGTATAAGTTTAAAGCCTGATATTTTCAATTTAAACTCCTTGGAACAGGGGTTTTTTAAGAGACCTTTCCATAATGAAAATTATTTAAAAGTGAAGTAAGGACTTGCATTATAAATAACTAATGGGAATAAAATTTGACATGGATTAGCATAAAATGCACAAAGGGCTGAAATTCTTGGGTCCATGTTTGCCTAGAAACAGTTGCGGGATTAAGCCAAGGAACATTGCAATAATTCTCAATAAAGAGACTCAACAAACACCAGAGAACCACAGTTAATCTCTCAAATGAATTTTTATTCCAAACTAGTTAAGGAGTCAGAAAGCCCAACATGAATATATTTCCAAAGGCCCTTTGATGTGAGTCTTACCAAAGAGCAGCTGTGAAGAATGAGGTCTGACAGCTCTTCAGATGAACTCTGTTTTTGCCAACTAAAATGTTGTCAGATGAAATAAAAACGTAGGTGGCTATTTCATAGTCCAAAGAATAGAGAGGCAGTCCCCCACTTTATTTGAAACCATTTAGACATTGAATAGCATGATTTTATGCAATTTTAATTTAGTCAATAAAAGTACCCCCAAATAAAAAACTCCTCATGTTTAGCATAAATGATATTTATTCATTTAACATTTATTGAGCACTTACTATGTGCCAGTATCTGTTACCAAGCATATAAGAATGAGTAAATCACAGTCCCTGTCCTCTAACAGCAGCTTGCTTGATGTTGAATGCTATAAGAGGAATAATATAAGGTATAAATAATGAAAACACAGCATAAGGAGTACCAGGCATAGCCCAGAGATATCAAGAAGGACTTCTCAGAGGATTCAATCCTTTAACCAAGTCTTAAAGGATATGTCAAAATTTTGTAGTTGAACATGTGGATGTGGGAGTGGGGAGGGACACTGCCAGTATTTGCACATGTATATGCAGTTCTCTGGCTGACAATAGCCACTCAGTTGTGAACAAAGGAGAAAAGGAGGTGAAATTAATTCATAAAGACAATGATCATGCTATGTGAAAACCAAATCATTACAGAGTAAGTTATGTGAGCTACAGTTTTACAACAGTTTAGACAAAAGTGGTAAAGGCAGAAAGTCATCACATATGATTTTATTACTCTAAATACTATCCATAGATAATACCTCCTAAAATATTATTACCATCCTATATTTCTCCTCTAATCTCTTCTTTGTCATTTTTCCAATACATTTATCAACTAAGCATTTCCAAATAAAAACTCCTTTTTTCCTATCACTATTCCTCCAACCTGATCATTCCACAGACTTCTCCACTCAACAAATGACCACTCAACTTTCCAAATGTTCAGCCATCCAGTCATTTTTTTAGATTTCCCTTTACACTCATTCAATTCATCAGCAAATCTCTATCCTGAAAACATATCCAGGACTTGACCAACTCCATTCCACCATGTTGGCCAAGTCCCTATTACCTCTTGCCTCCTAAGAAGTTTCATTGCTCATTCCTTCCCACACCTGAAGTCTATTATTCATACAATTTTCACAGTGATTCACATCCAAGATGTGTCTCTCTGCTTGTCTATGTGTCTGTGCACACACAAAGTTACAAATATGTTTATATGCCCTTCCACCTGTATGTCCCACTGTGGCCATCTGTTATAGTTTGCTTCTTGATTGCCACCAAAGTCCTGGTCCCCAACTGATGGTCCTAGTGGGAAGTGGCAGACCTTTAGGAGTTGGAAGCTGAGAAGGAAATTAGGCATTAATGGTATTCCCTTCAGCAGTTATTGGGATACCCAGGCCCTTCCTGTTTACCTTTGCTTCCTGGCCACCATAAAAAGAGTAGCTTCGTCTACTTTCATCTCTTGACATGATGTAGTGCCCTGCCATAGCCCACTAGCAGCAATAACAAGTGGTCATGGATTGAAATATCTGACACCATGAACC
>NW_008331125.1:1330211-1371723 GCF_000622305.1 Nannospalax galili | reverse complement strand
TATATATAATTTCTTCCTTATATTTATATTGGGTGTTTATTACAGTGATGGGAAATTGGCTAATATACCTCCAGACACTCTGTTCCCAGGCTTCACCCATGTTGCTGTCATGAATGTTGCTTAAACAAACCACACAGATTACCATCTCAGCTCTGGTGTTCTCTTTTCAGCCACTTTCATCTCTTAAGTTTCAGAGAGACCTTGTCTATTGTATTCTAAAATTTGAGTTTTTCTCACTCCCTATTCTCTCCAAACTTTGATTTTCAAATGCAGCCTGATTTGCCATGTTCTGTTTATTCCTACATTTGTTTGCTTCTTCTCAAATATGTGATAAGGGGACTGTGCCTTGGCTGTTGTCCTCATTGCTTTGCTTACAGTGCTTGTGTACCTAAAATTCCTTCTGGAAGGTGCAAACAATGCTTGGTGTCCATCTCCCTTGGTTCCAACAACAAACTGAGATATAATTTTGCCAAACTACAGTCTGGAGAACCAGTGAGTTTATTGGGCTTATTTACAGAACAATGAATGAGGTTCACTTACAAAAATGTGGGTGCTCTCCCTCATAAGACTGCACTGGAAAATCTCTATCCAGGCATGGATAGTGACTTCCCCATAGCCGCACAACATGGTGAAAGAGCTTCCCTGTGGTTTCCTTAGCTTATGTGCTCTTACCCCTTCCCCATCCAGCAACTAGGGCCAACTGGTTGGTTGGGAGGTATGGTTGACTCTCTCTGCCTCTCCCTTCTTACTGAGATTAACAGTCAACAAATTTGGCTGTGATAGTCCTAGGCAAGTGAGTGCAACGAAGCTTAGGACGAAGGCACTCATCCATAGTCTGCCAGTCAGAGGACAATCCTGTCCAATGCTCCATCCCTTCTTCCAGCTCTTACATTCTTTCTATCATCCTCTCTGTCACCCTTTTCCCCAAGAGTCCTTGAGCCTTAGAGGAAGTCACATAGATGTAGGATGATCTTCCTCCCACTGTGGTGAGATACTGAACCTTTGGGCCTTTATCATCTGTTTTCAGGACATGGCTGTTGACCCATCTTTGTGGTATTCTTCCTACTATGAAAATACAAATGAGAAGGAAAAAGTGGGAACATCTAAATGGATACTGACTTCTGTCATAACCTATGGGTGTAAACACAAATACTTAAAAGGCATCTTAGCAGGTGTAGCACATCCATCTAACAAAATAATTGCAGTGGCCTATAACTTTCCCTGCCATCAGAGGTTGACCTGAGTTGCAGTACCAGGCCTGTGTTCCTCCACAAGCAGTAGGCCTTAAATTCAGTTGGAAATTTGTCAGTTGTACATACACTATTACTCCACTATTGCACCAGTAGACACATCTTGCTTGGAATGTCAATAGTGAAGCACATGGGGTGTTCTAGTTTGTTTCTCCATTGCTGTGACAAAACACTCTGACCAATATCAACTTGGGGAGGAAAGGATTTATTTCATCTTACATCTCCCAGGTCATAGTTCATCACTGAGGGAGCCCAAGGTAGGAACTCAGGGCAGGAACCTGGATGCAGGAGCTGAAGCACAGGCCATGGAGGGATGCTGCTTACTGACTTGCTCCCCTGGCCTGTGCTCAACCTGCTTTCTTATACAATAAAGGACCACCTGCCCAGGGGTGACACTGCCCACAGTGGGCTGGATCCTCCCTCATCACTCAACAATTAAGAAATACCCCACAGACATGAGCACAGGTTAGTTCAATGGAAGCAATTCCCCAACTAAGGCTCCCTCAACCAAGGCATGTCAAGCTGACACTAAAACTATCCAGTACACAGGATCCATCATTAGCAATTCTCCCATAGCAATGAAGGCCAGGCATCTGGCAGTGGGAAGTTTCCAATTCAGACCTAGTTTGATTTCTCCCTTTCCCACACTCACATCATTCAGTGTCTTTAGCAATAGGGTCATAACATCTAGTTCTAGAATGCAACTGGCATTAGTAGCAAGAGCCTTTATCTTTTGTGGGGCCTCTGGGGCCTTCCTAACCAACAGCTCAAGTGGGGCAACCCACCTTGACACTGGAATTTGCACGTAAAAATTGTAAAGTTTTGGAGAGCCTCTATTTTTATTTTTTAAAATATCTGTTTACTATATTTGGCATTTACAGGACCAGGCTGTTGTAGACATTTCTCAACCATGCTGGTGGATATCACTTGTACCTTACCAGACCATAAAGCTTCCAAGAATTTCACAGTTGTACCTGGTCCTTGTACCCTTTGTGATTTCTTCCATTCTTTTTTCTTTAGGTGTACTTGTTAAGTCTAGAATGGGTTACACATCTTCAAAACACTCATAGGTTAACATCATGCACTAAATCAAATATAAACAAGGTCTAGCATTATGGAAAGATTTTATCCATTTGTATCAATTGCTTTCTCAACAGATCCATATTGGCTACAATAGCATGGATAAGAGGCATTAATTTAGTTAGCTCTTTAATATCTTTCATCATTTTTTGAGCCATTCCATATTCTGGAGTTCTTACATAGAACTTCTCTGCATTTCTCCATTCCTGATAAACTCACTGGGGCTGGCTCAAGCTGCTAGCCTTAAACAGGGCCAAGGAGGAATAGGGCCCCTCTCACCCCTGCTACACTTATTGGTTCCCTAGGTTAGGTAGGTCCTGAGTCTGACCCACACCTGCTGTCTTTCCATCAACCACACATGCTATCTCTCCATCAATCACACCTGGTGGCTGGGGGAGGCCCAGGGTCAGTAAACTGTCTCCACCACAGCATAACATTTTAAGAGAGAAATGTGTTCTGTTTAATCTGAAGGGATCATTATCCACCCCTGGGACAATTTTTGTCTTCTGTACCTGTATTGTTTTTATCGTGGATGCCTTTTGTGAGCTACTCCTAGAGTTTTAAAGCCTTCCAGAAGTTCCTTAGCACAGAATTTGGCTTTTGTCAGTTTTTCTTCAGGAACTTGGGCTTGATACAAATCTTGCCACATTTGCCTTTGAGTAACCTTTGGCCTTTGAGGCCAAACAGACCTCTTTCTCTGCTTTATCTTTTTCCTATCTCATCTAGGTTGCTCTACTATTTTATAAACATACTTTCCATGCTGGTCTAAGTCACTTAGATCTGCCAAAGCCTCTCCTACTTCATAAAGATCCTGCCCCACTAAGGGACTCAACAAAGCTATTAGAGCTCCATACCAATCTCGAGGTCCCTGCTAAATCAAGTTCTTTAAATCTCTAGTGAACACAGTTCTATCTGGCCCAGTTAACTGAGCATCATACATTGCTTTCCTCATACCTAGTTCTCTCAGTAGTGCCTATCCCTCCTCTAATGCCCTCCAGGCCCTGATATCCATGGGAACCTCCACTGGTGATGACCAAATATCTCTATTAGCTCATACAAGCCAGTCCATTGGGGACTGATTTCTGTGTACTGCCTCAGGTTATGTAGCCTGTACCTCAAGGAGGGATAGGTGGTTATATTGCTCAGATTTTCTGTTTCTGTAGCACTTAAACTAATACCATCTCCTCCCATGTCCCACATCTTCACAAGCCAGGTGGTGAGGGGCTCCTTCATTGTTTGTTTGAAAGTCTTCCCTATTCCCAACAGCTCCAGTGCTGAGTATTCTGATGGCCATCGTCTTTTACACTAGACCATTGTTAAGACCTCTGTCAGCATGCTGAAATACGGATTTTTCCTTTCTTTTTATTAAAGGTTGAACCTGAGGGGCATCTTTAGCCATTTATAGGCTGCTCCCTTCCTCATCACTATCTGCCTTGTCCCATGGGTTCCAGGTTTTGGAGTCCCAGGATGAGACTTGTATTATTGATCTAATCTGAGTTCTCTTCCCCTTCTGGCCCCCTAGCTGTAAAAAAAAAAAATGGCAGGCTAACACCTCTATCACTTTTTCTCTTTTATTCATCTTACTGGCAAGGTCAGAGGCCAATACTGAAGAGGTCAGCCTCATCTCCCTTTCTCACTGCAACTCCTCTCTTACACCTTCAGTCTCCCTCTAGGCTACCACCTTAGCCTGGGACAGCTCTCTTACTACCCATAAGAGTGGCCAGGCTGCCTCAGCAGCTTCTTGCTGATACTTTCATCCCTGGTGTGCTACTCCCAGAGCTTATATTGTCTACTCTAGACCTTCATCTATTCTCAAAGGATCTCTGTACTCCCATGGTGAACCCCACTGGTCAAGCAAGTATGCCACTCCATACCACCTACGAGAGGACTTCCATGGCAGAATTTCCCCCACTAACATCATCCGCTTAGCTGGCCTCACCCCAGTTACACATCTCACTACCCATTACACTACCCATGCCATGCTGCTACCAGCCCACCATGTCAAATTTCCTCTGCCAACACTTTTCTCTCACTCAACTTCCCTTTGGTTTTTGGTGTCCTTCCCTATAACAGAGGTAACACCATCGCTCTTCACAAACTTCTCCTTGGTTTTGCTACAACTTGCTGACTCCACCAATTTTAACTAAAATTCCTTCTGGGAGGTACAAATGATGTTTGACCTCTCTTCCCTTGGTCCTTATGACAAATTGAGGTGTAATTTCACCAAACTACAGTCTGGAAAACCAGTGAGTTTACTGGGCTTACTTACAGAGCAATGAATAAAGGTTCACTTACAGAAGTGTGGGTGCTCCCCTCCTAAGGCCACACTGGAAAGTCTCCTTCCAAGAGACTTCCTCACAGCCACACAACATGGTAAGAGAGCCTGCATATGGCATCCTCGGCTTATATAACCTTAGCCCCTCCCCGTCATGCAACTAGGGCCAATTGGTTGGTTGTAAGATGTGGTTGACTCTCCCTGTCCCTCCATTCTAGCAGAGTGTAACAGCCAACAAATTTGGGAAGAAGGCATCTGTCCATAGTCTGCTCATCAGAGGACAGTCCTATACAACAGCCTGGTATTTCTGGTATACAGAATCTGCCCATTAAGTAATATTATAATTTGATATGGACTGTCTTCATAAGGGTTACAGTGTTGAAATCCTGAACTCAATACATCAGTGTTCAGAGGTGGGAGATGACTGCATCATTAGGGTTCTGACCTCATCAATGGGTTAATACATTGATGGATTTCTAGTTGAATAAACAATTTAAGGATGGTGGAAATGTAGAAAGTGGGTTCTAGTTGAAGAAAATAGGGCAATAGGACAAGTCCTTGAAGTATTTATCTTGTCCCTGTTTCTTCCCTTTGTCAGTCTTATCTGCCTTCCCTCTATTCTTCTAGCCCTCTCTCCCCTCAAAGTCAAAGCAATGAAACCATTTAACTATGGACTGGATGAATCCTGTGAAATTGAAGCCAAAATAAATCATTCCATTTTTAAGTTGTTTTTATCAGTTATCTTGTAACAATGATGGAGAGGTGATTGATGTAAATAGTATTTGTTTCTAAATGCAGCTTTTCATTACATCCTAGCACTTGAATTTCCAGAATTCAATAAACAAATATTTATCACACATTAAAGCCTGAAGGGGGCAGCAAAGTTTCACCTGGCATCCCCCTCGGTCAGCAATTCAGAGGGTCTACCTAATAGAACATTGAGCAGACCAATCTGAGCTGAAAGACATGAGGACATAGGACTCATTGGAGGAGGCAGAGAGGGTTCAGGAGGAGAATGGTGATGTTTGTGTTAGTCTAGGTGAATGAAACCCACACTAAGGGAAGGGGTCTACAAAATGAACAGGTGGGTTGTCAAAAAACTTAATAAGTAGCAGAGAATTTGTTACTTACCTCAGCAAAGTTATTGGTAATGGCCTCAGGGAGATACCCCTTTCAGAAAACTGTAAACACAGTCTGGAAGTCAAAATGTGCTTATATCCAAAAAGACAAGTGAGGACTTATGCAGGTACTAAGAAGTGGCACCTCTTCAAAGAATGTCAGCCAGGTGTGGTGGTGCCTGCCTTAATCCCAGCACTTGGGAGGCAGAGGCAGGCTGATCTCTTTGAGACTGCTGCCAGTCTTGTCTAAATAGTGAGTTCTAGGCCAGCTTGGCCTACATGGAGACCCTGTCTAAAAAGACCAGAAGAAGTGGTACCTCTTCAAAGACTGCCATGTATCTTTCAGTTGTTGAAATGGTCTACTTCCTGCAGGTGTTATGTAAAAACAAAAATGGGAATCACATACTGATTGTTGTAGAAGAGATCAGATATTGGCACTGTTGAGTCATTAAAACAAGCTAAAATATTTCCAATTATTCACTCGGACTTTTTCATTTTTTCCCTATGAAATCATCCTCAGCTAAATTAAAATATGATTAATGTTCTAAAATATAAGAATAAAATATAATTGTTGTACTATATTCCTTCGTGTGCTCAGTTCTTCATTTCTTCAAGCCTCTTCCCTAGAACCTTTTACTTCATGTTCCAAGCATTCTTCTTCTAGGGCTTGTGGTTACTGGGCATTGCAGATGTTGGGTTAGTGTATGCAACCGAGGACCTGAAATTTAAATGTTTTAGGGTTTTTTTTTTATTAATTAACTTACGAAGTCATAGGTTTCCAAATGGGGTTTTTATATGAATTTCATTTGGTTGATTCCCACCCTCCCCTAATTTTTCCTCATCTCCCTGGCTCTCCCTTCCATGCTGTACCCTTTAACCGCCAGAATTTTCCCCTTCCTGTATCGTTTTGTTAATAATCCACTGAGTTTAATTAGGGTTGCTTGGAATATTTACTGAATGATGGGTAACTTTCCAGTGACTACACCCCCTGAAAAAAGTGACTTGTCCTCCGCCAGTAGTCACTAACTACCAATATCTCCTTAGCTGGGGGTCGGGGGAGCTCATGTGCCCCTCCCCCATTTATCCTGGACTGTTCATAGATTGCATCTTTTGCAAGCCTTTGCCAGGTTACTGACCACTGCTAGGATTCATGAATACAGTGGCTATGTCATCCAGAAGACAGCATTTCATAGCACCTCTCCCCATCATCCAGTTCTTATATTTCTTCCCCTTTTCTGTAGTGCTTCTTGAGTTTGAGGAAGGGAGTGATATGAATATCCTACTCAGAACAGAGCACTGAACAGTGACATATTTTCAGCACCTTGATCAGTTAAGAGTCTCTAAATTGACTGCTGCCCACTGCAAAAAGAAGAATCTCTGACCAGAGTTAAGAGCAGTACTAATCTATGGGCCTAAACATAAATATTTAGAAGGCAGCTAGACAACATGTAGGTTAGCGCTGAGTAGTAGATTTCCCCTCTAGGACCTTGAACATCCAACCTATGGGTTTTTGATTAGGTTTACAGTTCCAGCCATGAATTCCTGCATGTGACACAGGATTCATATCCAATCAGTAAGCAGTTGGTTACCTCCATAACATCCATGGCACTGCCATACTAATAGGCACATTGTGCCTGGAAGGTTGGAACTGTAGCATGAAAGATTCACCACTGGAGAAATTTAAATTTTATATAATTTCAATTAATTTATATTTTAAACTTAAACTTGAGGCAGTTACTGAAAAACCTAAGTATTGGGGGAATAATTAGAGTATCTGGATGTACTTTCAACTGTTAATATGTGGCTATCCAAATTATATAAACATACATAGTGAAAATTTAATGTGTAAATTAGTAAGATGTTCTTTCTTCCTTCCTTTCCTCCTCCATTCCTCCCTCTCTCTTTCTTTATCTCTTTCTCACTTTCTTTTTAGTCTTGCTATAAATCCTAGACTGAACTCAGCTTTCCAAACCCTCTGTTCTATCCTCTCAAGTTCTGGGGTTATAGGAAAGTGCTACCATATTCCACTGTATCTTTTTAAAATTTTGTAGTACTAGGGATGAACTTATATATGCTAGGCAACCGCTCTACCACTGAGCCCTATTCCCAGCCCTCTTTTTACCTTTATATTTTGAGACAACAATCTCACTAAATTATTCAGGCTATCCTTGAGCTCACACTGCAGCCTAGACTGAGATCCTCCTGTCTCAGCCTCCTAGGTCTCTAAATTACAAACCTGCACCAATGAACTAGGCTCAGTATGTTCTTAAAGTGCAAAGTACACTCTACATTTTGAAGATCTGATAAAGGAGTTTAGGTGTCATTTTAAACTTGTCATGAACTCCTAAGAATCTACATTTTAAAAAATCTCCAGGTGATTTAATGTTTCTATTCCAATTTGAGATCCAAGGATCCAAACTACAACCAATAATCATGTTTTACCCATTCTTTGTATCTTTGACACACAGAAGCAAGCTAATAAAATTTAAAAGCAATTTTGCAGCTTATTATACCCTACCATTCCCCTACATCATTGGTATAGTAAGCCCTGACCAAGCTGTCTGCCAAACAGCACTGATCTAAAGAAATGGCTGCCACTATCTCCTCTCGCCTTCCTTGTCCTTTAGTTATCCATTGCCTAGTCTCAGCCCTACTTCTGTTGCACATACTAGAATCACAGATTCACAGACTTCTTCAACTACACACTGGCTATATTAGATTCAGGAAGCAGAGCCTAATGTAGAGATTAATATAAAAGAACTTATTCTATGAAGGATTTCAGGAAAAGATGACTGAAGAGGCAGAATATAAGGAATTATGCTAAGCAAATATATAGTCTCTACTGAAGACTATTCTTATCTTTATCTTATGAGGACCATCAGGTGTCCAAATATCATTACATTATCATTCCTATCTTAAGACAAGAGCATCTCTTTGATACCAACTAATCAGCTATTGGATGAATTTAGGGTTAAATTCATAGCTTCCTGCAAGATGGCTTCCATTCAGTTGACAGACATTATTTGTAGAGGAGTAGCTGTGAATTGTTACCAATCAAAACAGCTGAGCAAAGGGTCATAAAAGGGAATTAAGGTGTGCGCTCACACCATCACCTGCAGTCAAATCCAATGCAACTCTCAGATTCACTCTCTTTCACATTGTTTACTCCATTCAAATATGGTTTATGTAAGATTATTGCTGGATGTAATTTTTGGAAAATTTTACAAAAAGAGGATTGGTGAATGAAGCACAGACCCAGTTTCTATTTGTCTTGAAACAATGCTTTCAACTGAGACACTTTACCTTACAAATGTTACCTTCCTAAGAATCAGCCGATTTTCTTTGCTGGTCACCAGAAGTTCAAATCTCAGTATATTCTGACTACAGTCAAGCTGAATGTGCTAAACAGGACAGAAATTAGGTGTGAAAATTGCTCAGAAATAACATGGGAAAAATCAAAAGTGATAGAATTGGAATGAAAATGGATCCTGACGATACAGAATCAAGAGGGTAACCATAGCAGGCAGGACACAGTACAGTTTGATGATATGAGAAAGTGATCTTTTGTCCTCTAACAAGGAGAGTAGAACATTTAGGATAATCCAGGAGTCTAAGATTCTCAAAGGTTCACAGATGGACTAGCTGGATTCTCCCATCCAAAATCTCAAGGTTGTACTTCCAGGAGGACTAATTTGGTTGTAAGACACTTACCAACACTGAGAATTAACCTCTGATGTTCTTCTATCCTTTTTAAATTTGTTTTGAGAATATCATATATGAGTACTGCACTTGGATCATTTCCACCTTTGCCTTTCTCCCTCCAACTCTTCCCAGGCCCCCTCAACTTCCCCTCAATTTTGTGACCACCTCTCTCTCTCTCTCTCTCTCTCTCTCTCGCTCTCTCTCTCTCTCTCCATATGTATATATACACATACACACACACACATTAAGTGATGCTTGTGTGTGTACATGAGTGTAGGACTGACCACTTGGGATTGTGTAAACTATCAAGGAGCTTATTCATGGAGAAAACTGATTCTCCCCCAGCCCCTGCTACTCTTAAAATTAGTTCCCAAGTGTGGTGTTCAGTATATGTTCTCTGGCTTAAGAAGGTAAGTGACTATTTAAATGTTGTCAAAGAGTCCCTCTGATCTTGACTTTTTGCTTTCAGGTACATCCAAATTTTCGACAACATGACAGGATGTTGTCATCTCTAAAGTTCATATTCAAGAACCACAAAATCGAGTTACAAAAATAATCACAAAATGTCTCATAATGTCTTAAGAAATTTTCAATCTTGTGCTGGGCTGCCATCATAACAATCATTGGCCATACTGTCTATGACCCAATGATTGGACATGTCTGGATTGTTGATTAATAGAGATGAGCTTGTCACTGATATTAATCAAATTAATAACACTTGGCAAGGGCAACCCAATGTCACAGTTTTTATTTCCTCACATTGTTCAGAATCTCCAAATATTGCACCAGGAAATGAATCCCATGTCAACTATATCTCATCAAAGTTTGCCACATGAACTAAGTGTTAGCAATGATAAGATGGCAAGATACCAGGAACTATAAACTTCTGTCATCAATGTGATATCATTGTTATCTATCTCCAGAATAATACAGAACTAACCATCTGGGAAACCATCCTTAGAACTACATCATAAAAACACTTTCTGGACTCACAAAATATTGGCACTTAAAGATGCATGCCTTATTCCATTTCCCTGAAACTAGAGGCTAAGATAGGGAAGTCTAACTCAAGTGGTTTCTGGGGAGTGCTCCAGGAAAGAGAATAATAATGCTGGGATAATATTCTGAGTTAGGATTTTTTATACCAGAAGTTATTGAATAGTTTTTTAATGGTTTCTGGATGTCAACTCAGCACTTTACAAGTCATTAAGACTGAGGGAGAAGAAAATAAAACCTTTAAATATGGTTAATATCACTGACAAATTGGGCAACCAACAATATGGTCCCAGCTAATGATTCACTTGAATATGATCCCACAGGAACTACCGGATCTGGATTGCACCACAGAATTGATCTCACCCTGAGATAAGGAGTTAGCAGCATATGACACTTAGTCACTGATCAAAGTCTACTTTGTCATGGGGGAATGGGGTGATGGTGTGATCTAGACTCCCAGGAAGATGATTGCTGGACATCTATGGCTCATTACATTTCCATGGCATTGTGAAGAGAGCAAATATGAATGTGAATGTGCAAGTAGCTCCACAGTAGGATATTCTACATGAAATATACAGTCTTTTGAGAGATGCCCAGGAGTGTATATATCATGTGGTATGTATCATGGGTCATGTGATAGCTACATTTCAAGTTGTTTTGGTTTTTGTTTTTTTTTTTTGTCTTTTTGAGACAGGGTCTCCCTGTAGCCCCAGCTGTCCTGGAACTTGCTATGTAGACCAGGCTGGCCTTGAACTCACAAAGATCTGCCTGCCTCTGCCTCCCAAGTGTCGATTTCAAGGTTGTTTTTTGTTTTGTTTTGTTTTTGCAAAACCTTCAAACAGAATATTGAATTGGATGTACTAATTTACTCTCCCACCAACAGTGTACAAAGTTTTTACTTTTTCTACATCAATGCCTGCATTTGTTATTGGTTGTATTCTTTTTTTTAACTATTAAAATTTACTGAATTTTTGCAAATTTCATACAATATATTTTTATCATATTTTGACCCCCTGTACTATCTGCACCCCCCTTTAATACCTCCACTTAATTTCATATACTCTATCATATGTACTAAAGCCTATTGAGTCAAATTTGTGTCCCCAATGCCCTTCTGTGTGGTTCATCCAGTGGAGCCTAGTAAATCTCTCCAGCATCATATCCTTAAAGAAAACCAACTCTCCCTCTTCCAGAAGCTATCAGTTGTTAATAGTTCTTCAAATAAGATTGGGGTTTTATACCAATTTCCCTGCATCTGTGCTGGGTTTTTTGTATGGCTTGAGCTTACATGGGACTAGTACATGCTACCACCGTTACTGTGAGTTCATATGAGTAACTGACAAGCTATCTGGAAAACACTGTTTCCTTGTGGACATCCACCTCACTTGGCTCTTACAATCTTTCTGCCACCACTTTTGCAAAGATCCCTGAGCCTTTGGAGGCAGGAGTTTAACATAGGTGTCCCATTCAGGGATAAGCAGTCTGCAGCCTCAAATTCTCTACGCATTGGTCAGTTGTAGTTCTATGTGTCAATCACCATATTCTGTATAAGAGTGTTTCTCTGCCAAGAGTTAATCTATAGGTATAACAATAAGTCATTAGAAATCAGTTTAATATTATCTTTATTTGACAAAACGGTTGTACTAGGCTCTCACCCAGGGTTTGTGGGCTGTCTAGGCTCAGGTTCCTAGGCCTGATATCACTGTCAGGTATGGGCTTCATCCTATGAAGTAGACCTTAAATCCAATTAGAAAGTAGATGATAAATGCATTCAGAAAAATAGCAGGATATAAGAGTGAAATACAAACACACAACAGTACCATTTCTATATATCAACAACAAACATACTGAGAAAGAAATCAGGGAAATTATCTCACTTATAATAGCCTCAAAAACCATAAAATATCTTGGAATAAATCTAACCTAGGCAGTAAAGGACGTGTATAATAAAAGTTAAAGACACCAAAGAAAGAAATTAAAGAAGATAATAGAAGATGGAAAGACTTCTCATGCTCATGGCTTACTGGGATTAATGTTGTGAAAATGTCCATCTTGCCAAAAGCAATCTACATATTCAATGGAATAACCCATTAAAATTCCTACACAATTCTTCCCAGAAATTTAAAAAATAATCTCAAATTTCATATAGAGTACACAAAAAAACAGGCTAGTGAAAATAATCCTGAAAAATAAAAGAACTAATAAAGGCATTACCACCTTTGATCTCAAATTATACTACAGAGCTATAGTAATAAAAAGAGCATGACACTGAAAGAAAAACAGATACATTGATCAGTGGGATAGAACTAAGTCCCAGTTTTAAATCCACACATTTATACCCACCTGACTTTTGACAAAGGAGCCACAAATACACACTGGACAGTGTTGTGTAAACGAATGAAACTAGATCCCTATCTCTTACCACGCACAAAACTCAACTCCAAATCGATCAAGGACCTCAACTTAAGATCCAATACTTTCGATTGCTGTTACAAAAACACACTAACCAAAACCAACTTGGTGAGGAAAGGGTTTATTTTATCTTACATCTCCTGGGTCACAGTTCATCACTGAGAGCCCTAGGTAGGAACGCATGGCAGGAACCTGAAGCACAAACCATGGAGGATAGCTGCTTACTGGCTTGTGTAGCCTGCTTTCTTATACAATACAGGACAACCTGCCCAGGGATGGCACTGCCCACAGCGGTCTGGGTTTCCACATCACTCAATAATCAAGAAAATGCATCACAGACATGACCACAGGCCAGTCCAATGTAGGAAATTCTCCATTTAAGGTTCTCTCAACCCAGGTGTGTCAAGATGACAACTAAAGCTAACCAGCATAAATGACCCCTTGTAAACTTGACACAAAAGCACATTACTGTTAAATCACCACCTTTCCATTTCTTCTCCACAAGATATGATGTTACTATGACAATATCAGACTGTACAACCTTAAAAGTCCCACAGTCCTTAAAAAATTCAAATACTTTAAAAGTTAAACGTCTCTATTTAAAGTCTCTTAACTGTGGGCTCCTATAAAATCCAAAATAAGTTAAGCACTGTCTTATTTCGAAAGGGAAGAATTAGACACACTTAAACAGAACCAAAGTCCTGCAAAGTAGCTCTAGGTTGGGCATCTGGGATTTACTCAGGATCTTCTAGGCTCCAAAGGGCTTGGGTAGCTTCATTTCTCTGGTTCTGCTGTCCATAGCACACACAGCTTGTCTCATAGGCTCAGACAAGCCCCACTCCTTAAGCACAGAAAATAACTTTCTGAACAGGACTCCTATAGCACAAGCATTAAGTCCAACAATTGACAAATGAGTCCACATGAAAGTAAAAGCTTCTGTACATCAAAGGGCACCATCATTCAAGTAAGGAGGCAACCTTACAGAATGGGAAAATTTTTACCAGCTATACTTCTTACAGAGGTATCTAGAATATACAAAGAATATACAAAATATATCAAAAACAAAATACAATTAAAATCAGGGCAAGAAGCTGAACAGGGAGTTCTCTAAAGATAAAATGCAGATAGATGAAAAATACTTTTTAAAATGTTTATCATCTTTACTCAACAGGGAAATGTTGTTTCCTATAAGTTGACATCTTAGAGCATCCTAAATGTCCTGTTAATCTGCTTCTCCTCAAAATCGTCTCTGCTTCTTTTGCCCCTGGAAAGTCCAGTCTGGGTCTGTCACAGAAGCTCTAGTTGGCTGTATTCTTGATGATGATGGCCATTCTGACTAGAGTGATGTGGAATCTTTTTTTTAAAAATAATA
Organism: Nannospalax galili; assembly: GCF_000622305.1. Classification (NCBI taxonomy): domain Eukaryota; kingdom Metazoa; phylum Chordata; class Mammalia; order Rodentia; family Spalacidae; genus Nannospalax; species Nannospalax galili. The sequence goes on along the minus strand of NW_008331125.1, from coordinate 1,357,518 downwards.
TTTGTATTCTTTGGAAGTTCTATACATTTATAAAATATATATATTGATCATATCCACCCATTACTACCTCCCTCCAACTCATCCTAGTACCCCTCCCACCCAACCTCCCTCTTAACCTCATGTTCTCTTTTCATTCACTTTTGCTATTAATATCTACTTCAGCTCTATTAGTGCTGCCCATATGCTCATGGGTGTGTGTGGCCATCCACTTGGGCATGAGCAACCTATCAAAGGCTACATCTCCAAAGGAAAGTGACTTTCCCTTCCTCTGCAGCTATCAAGTGCCAATAGCTGTTCCAGTAGGAGTCTTAAAGTGGCTTGAAACTGAATTTTCCTGATGGATAAGAATATTAACATTTTAAAGTGTGTACTAGTCATTTGTACTACTTCTTTTGAAAGATAACTTTAATTTTATCACCCATTTTTAATTGGGTAGTCTGTTTTCTTGAGTTTTAGGTTTTTTGTTATTTGTATATTCTAGACAAAAATCTTCTCCCAGATGTAGAGCTTTGAAATATTTTCTTCCATTCTATGGGCTGACCCTTCACATTATTGATGGTTTTCTTTGCTGTACAGAAGCTCTGAGGTTTCAAGAAGTCTTGTTTGTCAATTGTTATAAGGAAGAAGAAAAGACCTAGGCTATCCAACACAATTCTGAACAAAAAGAAAACTGCGAGAGGTGTCACCATACATGACTTCAAATCATACAACAGATCCATAGCAATAGAAACAACATGATGCTTGCACTAAAACAGGCACACAGACTAATGGAATACGATCAAGGACCCAGAAAATATGTCCATGCAACTATAGCTTCCTGATTTTTTTTACAACGATGCCATTTATTGAAAGGATACATGGTAATGCTCAAAAACAGCCCCAATATGTTCACAAAAAGCATTTTTGAAACAATATTTTAAAACTTTTTCTATTTATTTTATGTGATATGTATGAGTGTTTTGCCTACGTGTATGTAAGCGTGCCCATGTTGTGTAATGCCTGTGGAGGGGAGCAAAATGCTTATAGTACAGGGGGACTCTACCACGTCTAGTCTAAACATGCCCATTTGCCACCACCAATCAAAGCACCATCCCATTATGATAACTCTTCATGCATGAAAAAACCAATTCTTATTACCTTAATAATGAGCTAAACAGTACAGAGTTTAAAAATAAGATACGATTTATTGAAAGGATACATGGTAATGCTCAATAAACAGCCCTAATATGTTTAGAAAAGCATTTTTGAAACAGTATTTTAAAACTTTTTCTACTTATTTTTATGTGTATGAGTGTTTTGCCTGCATGTATGTAAGTGCACCCATGTCATGTAATGCCTGTGAAGGAGAGCAACGGACATTGGATCTCCTGGAACTGGGGTTACAGATGATTGCTAGTCACCATATGGGTACTAGGATTTGAACCAGGATCTTCTGCAAGAGCAGTCAGTGTTCTTCATTACTGAGCCATCTCCCCAGCCCCCCAAAAATATTTTAAATCAATTAATTTTCATTTTCTAAATTCATCTTCTGTACTGCAGTAAGAACTAACTACTCAGCTTGATCAGGACCATTTCATCTTGTCTCCAGATCCTATCATGTGTGCTTCCTTTTGGTTAAATTTTCTGTTTGGTGTTTTTTATCTCACTTTCTCTTTGTTCTTGATTCTTCCTTGGGCCCTTTTTCAATTGCAATGAAAATGAAGAAAAGGAAAGTTCCTGTCATAGACAAACATGAGAACATGCACAAGATTTATGAGGGAATTTCTCTTTTGTATTCCCTACTCTAAGCTATGAGAATACCTGTCAAAAGTTAATTTGGAACAACAACAACAAAAAAAAGCCTTTGTAGTAACTTTTCTTTAAAAAAAAATTCCAATTCTGAAACCATAAAAGTAGTTTGAAATAAGTCTGTAGCTCTTGAGCTCTACTTTATGTATTAATTACTTCTTTTGTCATTGCTGTGATAAACATCTTTCAGAAACAACTTCAGGAAGGAAAGATTTATTTGGGATCATGGTTTCAGAGAATTCAGCCTTCTGTATTTTGGGTCCATGCACTTGAGCATAACATTATGGTGGCGGGAATATGTGATAAAAGTGGTTGTTTACCTCACAGAGACCAGAAAAAAAAGAGAAAAAGTCAGGGCAGCTAACTTCTAAAGTCATTCCTCAGTGACATACTTCCTTAGGTAAATCCTTAGCCATCTCTGCTGGTTAGGTATCAAATACTCAGCACATGAACTTATGGGTAAATTTCATATTCAAATTTTAAAATGCATTCAAATGAAAGAGTAGAACAACTAAGCATCTTAATGCTAAAATGTTGCTCATTTAATACTTTCATTTGATTTTTGTATGTGTGTATACGTGTCTATGTGACTGTGTATGCACATGGGTGTGTCTTTGCACATGTGGAACACAGGGCATCAGAGCTGGAGTAACAAGTGTGTGAAGTGAAGAGCCAGAATGCTCTCACTCCATTTTGGCTAGCTTCTTTAGACAAGCCCAGACAAGCTCAGGCTTATTGTACATGTAAAAGACTTATAATGTATGAACAAAAACTTCTGACTCTAAAAGATATTAGTCAGCACATTCCAATGCCCTGAAGACAGCCCCTACCAATCAAGACTTTCCCCGTACACAGGATATGGGGACATCCAATTAAGACCTTCCCCGTACACAGGATATGGGGACATCCAATTAAGACTTTCCCCGTACACAGGATATGGGGACATCCAATTATTTTAAAAAATGCTTGGCGTGCACGGGTTTCTATGAAGTGCCCCAATAAAAGTTCCTGCCTGCTATTGTTCAGGGCCAGACTCCATATTTGGCTCGTGAAGTCTGTGCCTGGCTAGCCACCATTTGGTTATTGTCTTTTTTTTTTTTTTTACTTTAAATCCTTAAATAAACTTTTGCATAATCTTTTTGGGTATCTGTGGGAATTATTCTCGATTCTCTAACCCTAACATTCAGGATGCCTGGTTTGTTATGTGGGTGCTTGGATTTGAACTTTGGTCCTCATGATCTTACATCAAATGCACCTCACCACTGAGCCTCCTCTCCATCCCCAAATTTTGCTTATTATTTAACATTAAGCTCTTCACTACAAGTGAGTCTATTTTAATTTCTGAATATTAGTTTATAATTCTGATATTTAATAACTTCACAGTTAAAGATGATGACAAACCAGATATTAATAACTAATTCACAATTATTAGATACTTTTCAATAAATGGCAGGAATCTGTTTCGGAAATAGTGAGTACTTACTCCATAAGTTGTATTAGTACATGAAATATTACAGTGATGACAAGATTGAGATCAAGACCCACCACAACTCCAAACAGAAGAGGACAGTAGGCAGAAATAAAAGTCACCAATCTATGCTGTAAACTCAGTGCCATTCATGCTATTTGCCCTGCAAAAACTTTGCAAGGAAGATTCATTCAATGCAGATGAAACAATATTCTAATTAGAAGACTCTGCCAATCTTCCTGTAATATCAGACAAAAGCTATTGCCCAAAATGCCCATACACAATGGAATTACTAGGTTTAGGGCTGGAATTTTCTCAGTGGTCTCCTGGAATTGCCAGATTCTTATACTTATTCATGCAGGTGACTATACAATGCTTTCTAGTGATCTGCATACTTCAAACAGCAGTGCCAATGAAGAGTCACTCCTAACATCTACATTCTAATAGCCAAACACTTTGGTATTGATCAATGACAAAACGTCATTCTGTGTATTAAAACATCTATGATATTTCAGTCATCAATCATTTGTTCTAGAATACAGATTAAAACTAATTGCTACAATTTGAATACTTTCCAAATTTCATGGGTGAGAAACTTAATCCTCAAAAATCATAGGTTAATGGCATTTGAAAAGCAGCATCTTTGAGAGATGGTTGGTTGTAATGACTTTGTCCTCATAAATAAATGAATACATTCAAGAACTGCTGGTTCATTGCAGGAAAGGCTGTTATAAAAGTGAGCACTCTTTGCATGCTTGCTTTGTCCTGCCATTTGATGCCCTTTATACCCCAACCCATGAGGAGGAACCTTATCAGACACTGAGCAGAGGCCCACACCATGGTTTTGGACTTCCCAGTCCTCAGAACCACGTGTCAATTAAACCTTTAATCTTTATAAATTTTTACTCTGTGGTTAGTCAATTACAGAACATGACATACTAACACACGAATATACATATCCAGCACATTAGTTCTTTTCTTTCCAATTAATTGTTTACTGGACTGCCCTTGTACTGTTTACTGGATCTTTCCAAATACTTGATTGTATGTAACAAAACATTGTCAATACATAAAATACTTACTCATAGTATGTCCAGCTAGTTCCTCCCACCCACCTTACTTAATTTTCTTCCATTATCTTACATCTTTCTTACTCATACCCCACCTGATCTTTATTTGAAGAAATACCCTCTCCAGAAAACAGAATTTTAACATTTTATTTATTGAATTTTGGGTATTTCATACATAAAATCATCTTTATACCCTCTTCCCCTTTGGCACTCTCCCATAGCCCCCCACCCACCCACACATGCACACACACACACACATACACACACACTAGAGTTCATCCATTCTGTCATTTGTGTTAAGGCCTGTAATGTAAAGGTAGTGGCCCAGATGTCTCTTGGTGCAAATTCATCCACTGGGATCTAGTCAGTATATCTAGAGTCCCTCCCTTTAAGGAGATCAGCTCATTCTCACTCAGCAGTAATCAGCTGTCGATAATTTTTCAACTAAGATTGGGGCTTGCTGTTCATTTTCACAGTTCTGTGCTGGATTTCTGGGGTTTTGTCTGCTTAAGTTTGCATGGGTCTTGTTTATGCTGACATCATTGCTGTGGGTTTATGTGAGAAGGCTCCCAGGAGCCTGTAGGACTATTTCAGTATGGTCATGCACTGCCCCCCTGCTCTTACAATCTTTCCAACCCTCTTCTGCAGTGATCACTGAGCCCTGCCTGGGTGGGTGGATTTTAATATAGGAGTCCAGTCCAAGGACGTACACTCTTCAGACTCTTATTCTCTGTATTTTGGCCATTTGTGACCTTTTGTGTTCCTGGCCCTCTGTTGCATGAAGGAGCTTTATTGATGAGAATTGAAAGATGCATTAGTGTTCTCTTCATCCCTTCTTCTACATTCTGTAAGCCTTAGGTGTAGAGATTGCATCCTAGATGTGCCACTTGGGCTTGGACAATTCACAAACAATCTCTGTGTGTGACCAGTTGTGGAACTCTGTAACTATCTCTACGTCTTGAAAAAGAAGGTTCTTTGATGGGTTGTGACTGGGATACTTGTCTATAGATTTAAGGATCCGTATTACATTTATCTAGGGATGTTACAGCCTTGGAGTTTTCTCTAAGATCTATAACCTCTCCAGCTACGTGTATTTGGCTAGCTAGGCACCATTTATCTCTTCTGTTTCTCTCCCTATCTTACCCTCCCTCCCTGCCCTCCCAATTTAAAGTTTCCCCATTTTCCCCTTGATAATTTGCCTGCTATGGTCGCACCTCTCTTGAGCTCCTTCTTCCCCTTTATTCCCATAGTTCCTAGTATAACCCTCCTTCTCCCCCTCCCATTTAACTACCCCCTTTTTACACATTGTCCCTCAATAACACCTGTCTCCTACTATTCTTCTCTCTCAAGTTCTTTCTTTCTCTTTATCTCCCTGTTTCCCTTCCATTTTCCAGATTCCTGCAGTCATACCAGGCTATGTACTCACATAAGAATTTGGTGCTAGGATCCATAAATGAGGGAGAACACACTTTTGTTTTTCTGAGTCTGTATTATTTCACTTAGTAAAATAGTTTCTAGATCTATCCATTTACCTGCAAATTTCATTATTTCATCTTACTTTATTTCTGAGTAGAACTCCATTGTGTAAATGTACCACCTTTTCATTAGCCATTCATCAGTTGAGGGACACTTAAGTTGCTTCTATCTCTTAGCTATTGTGAAAAGGGCAATAACAAACATGGTTGTACAAGCATCTCTGCAATAGGATGAGTCCTTTTAGTATATGCCAAGGAGTGGTATAACCAAGTCAAGTATAAGTACCTGCAATAGGATGAGTCCTTTGGGTATACGCCAAGGACTGGTATAACTGATTCATATGGTAGGTTCATTTTTAGTTTTTAAAGAGTTCTCCACATTGCTTTCCATAAGAGTTTCATGAGTTCACAATTCCACCAGCAGTGGATGAGTGTTCCCCTTTCTCCACTTCCTTGCCAGCACTTAGTATCATTTGTTCCCTTGATCTTAGCCAGTCTCATTGGGGTAAGATGAAATCTTAAGGTGTCTTTAATTGGCATTTCCCTAATTAATAACAATTTAGAACACTTTTAAAGATGTTTCTTAGCCATCTTTATTTCTTCTTGTGAGAACTTTCTGTTTACATCTTTGGCCCATCTTTTAATTGTGTTATTTGTTTTCTTGATTCTTTGTTTTCTGAGTTCTTTATATATTCTGGATGTTAAGCCTCTGTCAGATGTGTCAATGGTGAAGATAGTTTTTCCTGCTCTGTGGGTTTTCTCTTCACTTTGTTTCTTTTGCTGTACAGAAGCATTTTAGGTTAATGAGGTCCCTCTTACTGATTATTGATCTTAATTCCTAAGGAACTAGTGTTTGATTTAGAAAGTTCTTTCCTCCAACTATATCTTGTAGGTTACTGCCAATATTTTCTTCTAACACTTTCAGAGTTCCGAGTTTCACATTGAGGTCTTTGACCTATTTTGTGTTGACTTTTCTGCAAGATGAAAAATAAGGATCTAATTTCATTCTGGTGGAGATCGAGTTTTGCCTGCACCATTATGTGAAGATCCTGTCCTTCCTCCACTGTATGTTCTTGGTACCTTTCACAAATATCAGGTGGCTGAAATTAAGTGTACTCACGTTTGGGTCTTCAATTATGTTCCATTGATCTATGTGTCTATTTTTGTTCAAGTACCATGCTGTTTTTATGACTAAAAAACATAGTCATAAAGACTATGAGATCCAGTATAGTAATCCCCCTAGCATTGCTCTTTGTGCTCAGGGTTCTCTTGGCTATCCAAGGTCTTTTGTGTTTCCATATGAATTTAAGTTATTTTCTAATTCTGTGAAGTATGTCATGGGGATTTTGATTGGAACTGCATTGAATCTATATATTGCTTTTGGTAGGATGGTCATTTTCACAATATTAATTCTTCTAATCCACAAGCATGGGTGGTCTTTCCATCTTCTGATAACTTCATCAATCTCTTTCTTTAAAGATTTAAATTTTTCATTGTAGAGATCTTTGATGTTTTTGGTCAGGTTTATTCTGAGATATTCTATTGTTTTGAGGTTATTGTGAATGGGACGGTTTCCCTGTACTTTCTCCAATTGCTTATTATTGCTTAGTATATAAAAAGGCTACTGATTTTTGTAGATTAATTTTGTAACCTGCCACTTTACTGAAAGTGTCAACCAGTCCTAGGAGTTTTCTGTGGAATTTTTGGGAATTCTTAGGTATAGTATCATATTATCTGCAAAAAGGGATAATTTGACCTCTTTGTTTCCAATTCATACTCATTTCCTTCTCTGTCTTATTGCTCTAGCAAGAATTTCAAGCACTATATTGAAAATGAGTGGTGATAGTGGACAGCCTTGTCTGGTTCCCGATTTTAATGGAAATGCTTTCAGTTTTTTTTTTTTTTTCTTTTTTTCATTTAGAATGATGTTGGCTGTGGGTTGTTGTATATAGTTTAATTATGTTATGTTGAGGTATGTTCCTCCAGTGGAATTCCCTTTAGGACTTTTATCATGAATGTATGCTGAATTTTGTCAAAGGTCTTTTTTGTATCTATCGAGATGACCATGTGATTTTTGTCTTTTGAGTTCATTTAGATTATTTATGACCTTTACTGACTTGTGTATATGGAACCATCCCTGCATCTCTGGAATAAAGGGGACTTGATCATGGTGGATGATCTGTGTGTCTGTATGTGATTTGCAAGTATTTTGTTGAGAATTTTTAAATCTATGTTCATTAAGGATATAGGTCTATAGTTTTCTTTTTTGGTTGTGTCTTTACCTGGTTTGGGTATTAGAGTCATGCTGGCTTCATAGAAAGAGTTTGGGAGTTCTCCCTCTTTTTCTATCATTTTTCAACAATTTAAGGAGCATTGGTTGGAAGTTTTTAAATGGCTGGTAGAATTCTGTGGTAATCCACTTAGGCCTGGGCTTTTTTAGTTGAGAGGTTTTGTATTACTGTTTCAATAGCCTTATATATTATGGGTCTGTTTAAGCTTCTGACCTCTTGTTTTAGCTTTGCTGGTTCCCATGATTTTAGATATCCTTCCATTTCTTTCAGGTTTTCAAATTTAATATAGTATAGTTTTTTTTGACATACAATTTTTCTTTTATTCAATTGTGTTCTTTTCTCCTGTACTTCCTAATGCTAATTATGCCCCCCAAATTGATTTCATAATTCATCAGAGGGGCATAACTCACATGAGTCAAAACTCTGGCTTAGCTCATCAGTAAGCTCCTTCCAGCTCCCAGATTCTAGGGAAATTCCAGTTTACCACCCACTGAATTTTCCCCCCAAAGGGAATACAAACAGTCTTTAATTTTGTAGACTCTGAAAACAAGACTGAAATGCTTCATTCAAAATGTAATTGAGTGAACCACTCAAAATCTTCCATAGGGTTTTTTTAAGTATTCCCTTACAATGTTCTGGATCTTTTGGGTATCTGTTGTGATGATTCCCCTTTCATCAATGATTTTGTTGATTAGAATGTGCTTTCTTACTTTTGGTTAACTGGTATAAGGGTCTGTCTATCTTGTTTAGCTTTTCAAAGAGCCAGCTCTTAGATTCATTGATTCTTTGTATTTTTTGTTTTTATTTTTTCTATTTCATTAATTTCTGCTCTGATTTTGCTATTTCTTCTCATCAGCTGGATTTGGGTTTCATTTTTTCTTGCATTTCCAGAGTCTCAAGTTGTGATTAAGACTTAAGGCATAAGTCATTTATTTGTGCTCTTTCTGATTTTGAGGTAGGCACTTAGAGTTATAAACTTCCCCTTTAGACTGCTTTTAAAGTGTTCCAGAGGTTTTGTCTCTTGTATTGTCCTTTTCATCTAATTCAGGAATACTTTTCTTTCTTTCTTAATTTCTCCTTCACCCCATCATTCAGAAGTGTCTTGTTTAATCTTCATGAGTTCGTGTAGTTACTAGGGCTTCTTCTGGTGCTGATTTTAAGGTTTACTGTGTTGTGATCAGATAGACTACATGGAATTATTTCATGTTTTTTTGTATTTGTTGAGGTTTGTTTTGTGCCTCAGTATGTGGTCAGTTTTTGAGAAAGTTTCATGGGATGCTGAATAGAAAGTGTTTTCTTTGGTGCTGGAGTGGAATATTTGGTAGATATCTGTTAGGCCCATTAGATGTTTTGTATCATTTAATTCAGATAGCTCCCTGTTTATTCTTTGTCTGGTTGACCTAAGGTAGATAGTGGAGTATTGAAGTCCCCTACTATTACTAAGTTGGGATTAATCTATGTCTTAAAGTCTTGTAGTGTTGTTTTTATGAATTTGGGTGCAGCAGAGTTTGGTGCATATATGTTCATGATTGTAATATCTTCTTGGTTAATTGTTCCTTTGACCACAATGTAGTGACTCTCTTTAGCTCTTCTGATTAGTTTTAGATTGAAGTCTATTTTACCAGATTATTAGAATTGCAACCCTTTCTTGTTTCTTAGTGCCATTTTCTTGGAATATTCAGTTCCATCCTTTCACCTTAAGGTAGTGCCTGTCCTTCAAGATGAGATGGGTTTCTTGAAGACAACAAAAGGATGGATTTTGTTTCTTAATCCATCAAACTAGCCTCTGTCTTTTGACTGGGGAGTTCAGTCTGTTGATATTTAAAGTTATTGAAAGCTGTGTATTGGTTGCCATCATTTTGATTACTGTTTGCATTCTTTGCCTAATTTTCTTGTTTCCACAATTATAACTTCATTTAGTTTCTTTCTGTTGCCCCTGGGGTATAATTGTTCTTTTCTCCATTTTTTTTGTATTGCTTCAAGTATTCTTTGAAGGGTTGGTTTTGTGGACATGTGTTCTTTCAGCCTATTTGTGTTGCAGAAGGCTTTTCTTTACCCTTTAACTATAATGGACATTTTTAACTTGGTAAAGTATTCTGGGATGGCATCTATGGTCATTTAGATCTGGAAATACCTTTGTCCAGGCTCCTCTGGCTTTCATAGTTTACACTGATAAGTCAGTTGTAATTCTGATGGGTTTTCCTTTATATGTGAATTGTTTTCCTTTTGCAACTTTTCAGTATTCTTTGTTCTGTACATTTAGTATTTTTACTATGATATGCCATGGGGAGTTTCTCTTCTTGTCCTATTTGCTGTTCTATGTGCTTCTTGTATTTATATGGTCATGTCTTTCTTTAGTTTGGGGAAATTCTCTTCTACATCCTGTTTAAGATCTGTTCAATACCATTAACCTGAAATTCTTCTCCTTCCTCTATGCCTATGATGTGTAGATTTGGTCTTTTCATAGTGTCCTGCATTTCCTTCATATTCCCATTCCTATGTTTTAAAAAATTTTTCATAATCTTTGCTTGAGCAGTCCAATTCTTCAACTTTATTGTCCAGGTTTGAAATTCTGTTTTCCATTTCATTCATTCTATCAGTGAAGCTTTTCCTGTTGCTTCAAATAGGCTTCCTGAGTTTTTTCACTTCCTTCTTCATTTCAGCCCGAGTTTTCTTCAACATTTCTACTTCTTTTGTGAATTCAGTCAGTTTATCCCTATCTTCTTTTAGCTCTTTGATTGTGTGTTCTTTAAATTCACTGAATTCCTTGATCCTTTTAAATTCTGTGTCCTGGGTTATCTCTAAGGGGTTCTTCTTATAGAACTCTTCTATAGGACTGGTGGAGTTTGGTGGGAATATACTATTTTGGTTTTCCATATTACTATTTTTCCATTGTGATTCTGGTATGAAACTCAAGCCTTTCTTTGTTGAGTTGAAGTCTGTTTCTATTTGTATTATTGGTGTGCCTTGGTTGTTTTCTTATTGGGTATGTAAAGCTGGTTGATATAGGTTTCAGGTTCTCTCCAATTTTGTGTTGAAGGGAACTGATGACTTCAGATCTCAGCTACCTAGGAGCTCCCACAGAGGCTCAAGTCTGGTTCCAGTCAGGTACACTCAGGCTTCCTTCTAACATCTGGACCCCTACTAGCAGGCACTCACAGCACAATTTGGGAAGTTCCCTAAGAGGAGGCCTGAATTAGGCATTCTCAGGTAGGCTGCTACCATCTCAGCCCCAACTGTAGGGCAGAGAAGTTTAGCCCTGGTGAAATGGAAGAGGCCTTACATGGTCCCAGTGCAGTGGGGTGGGCACAGTACAATTTGGGGAAGCTCACCACCAAACAGAGGCTGGATCCAGGCACCCTCAAGCAGTCTGCTAAGGTCTCCAGAAAACAGATTTTATCTTCATACATTTACTATTCTCTTGCCTGGAACGGCACTGAAACACTGAGAAAATAGCCTGATTTTTATTATGGTTAGAAAGAATAAGAAAAATTATAAACATTTCAGAGTAAAAATGTTCATAACCTCCCACTGCTCTTGAGGAACAGGCACAAGTATCTGGAGAAGGTTTTTGTTGTTGAGAAAAGTGAGATGTGAAATGCAAAGATAGAAACCCGAAAACAGTAAAATTGTTCTGCAGAAGTAAAAAAACAAGAGATTGAAGGATCCTAGGAAGAGTGCACTAGGATCACCACAGCCAGGAGAGACTCAGTAGAGGGAACAGAGGGAAAACAGGAGGAGAAATCCAGTGATCATGGACAGGAGCCAACTTATAAAGGGATAATCAAGTGAGATTTTTTTTTATGACCTACTTTTATTATGTGTGTGTGTGTGTGTGTGTGTGTGTGTGTGTGTGTGAATGTATACCATGTGAGTGCAGTGCCTACAGAGCCAGAATAGGGTATCAGATCCCTTGAAGCTGAAGTTACAGGCAGTTGTGAGATGCAGGAACCAAACTGTGGTCCTCTAGAAAAGAAATAAAGGCTCTTACCTGCTGAGCCATTTCTCTGGTCCCTAGATTTATTTTTTAATTTTTTTTTATTTTCTATTTTTGGTCTTTTTGATACAGGGTCTCTCTGTAGCCCCAAGTGTCCTGGAACTCACCATGTAGAATAGGCTGGCCTCAGTCTCACAAAGATCCACCTACTTCTGCCTCTCCTGTGCTGAGTCTAAAGATGTGCATCACAACACCTGGCCTTAGTTCCTAGATTTTTAAAGTAATATGTGTAGTGTAATATGATCATTTATTTCTGGAATCCACAAAACTATACATTGTATTATATTTGACCTGTTGAAATTCTTGTAGAAACTGAGAAAAAACAACTGAGGAGAAGGAAAGCTGACATCTGGGCTATACAATGGTGAATACTGCACTAGAGGGATGTAGGTTTAAACAATTATAAAGGCAATGGGAGGAGACAGAATCATATCTTGTATATCAGGGACACTGAAGCTGGTTGTTTCTGATAATCACACACTCTCTACACTGCAAGCCCATAATCCTCAACAGCAAAAATTACCTAGTTTTTCCAAAGAGCAATAAGAGCATATGGTTGGCATGTAATATTCTTCCTTTAGTTATTTTGCAGTGAAAATGTAAAACAGTTGGTGCTTAAAAACTTTCTATTTCTTCATTTTTTCACTTATATTTTTAGTTACCTAATTTAATTTTACAGGTGTGTCACACTAAAAGCACATAGCAGAAATAGGAAACACTAATATGCTAAGAAAAATAAGAAGACATAGCAAGGGTAGCCAAAAGTAAGAGATGCAGGTAATGTAGAGAACTGCCACAGCTTTGAAAGCTTCAAATCCCAACCAGCATCCACTTGTAATTGTTTCCAATCACAGCCTAGCCTTTTCTTGGAAGTGGAGGGATTTGAGACAGGTTTCACTCTGAAGCCGGGGTTGGCTTGGAATTCACTATATAATCCTGGCTGGTCTCCAATTTGCAGTAATCTGCCTACCTCAGCCTCTCAAGTGCTGGAATTACAGGTGTGAGCAGTCACACCTGGCTCCAAACAGCTCTTGGTTAGGATTTATCATCGCCCAATAATTGATAACTGAGGGGGATAAACACAGAGAAAGTATTTTGTCAAATTTCAGAAAGCACAAAAAGAAGAGTAGTTAATATTCTCAAATAATAGAACCCAAGTTTAAAAAGCTTATTTATTTATTCTTTTAAAATTACACACATACACACATGCACACACACACGATTTTCTTGATCAAAGTCCTCCCCTTCCATTATTCTTTCTTAAACCTTTTTCCCTTCCCACCAAATACTTTCTCTTTTGCTAGTCCCCCCTCTGGGTGTGTATGTAGTATTTCTAAGCCACATTATGGTTATGCCTAAATAAACAAAGAGCCTGATTCTCAGCACTCATTTTAAGGCTAAGAGAGGACTGGAACTCTGAGAACCTGTTCCTTTGGATGTGTCATCGAGCTGTGCTCTCAAGCCAGGTTTCAATCATTCTTTTATTGAAACAGTATCTCAAGCATGAGTTGAGGAAGCAGAAGCTAGGACTCACCCTTATTATATCAGAGAATCTTGTCTTTTGATCCTTAGGCTTAGAAAATCACACATACAATTAAAAACAGACTTTTTGATTTTTCTCATTGTTTTTAATAAAAAAACTAAAAGTACTTAATAAAAGTCATTAATCTAGATTATGTCCAAATTGTAAAATGTCCTGTGTGTGTGTCCGTGTGTGTGTCTGTGTGTATGTCTCTGTATGTGTATGTCTCTGTGTGTCTGTGTGTCTGTGTGTGTCTATGTGTGTTATCTACTACACTCAGGGTTGCCCACATAAACCCAAATTTTAAAAATATTGATAGATTTTCATCAAAATCAAAACCAATACAATACTTACCAGCTACAAAGACTGCCATTAAGTATTTGAACTCCAGACTCTCCAGGCTTCTTTTCCTGTTTCTGAGATAAATTACTCTGTCAAAAGTAACTTAAACAAGAAAATGTTTGTTCTGGCCCACAGTGCAAGGTACCATCTATCATGACGGGGATGTCAAGGCATCAGGAGTTTCGAACAACAGGTTGCATCATGTCCTGTCAAGAACCAGAGAGTGAATGAATGTGTGTTATGGTTCAGTCCTCTTTCACCATTTACACAGTCCAGGATCTCAGCCTTAGTCCAGGATCACAAAGGCTAGCTCTTCCCAACTACATTAACATAATAAAGAAAACACCTCTGGGCATGCCCAGGAGCCCATCTCCCAGGTAATTCTAAAATCTATAAAGTTGGCAATTAACATTAGCCATCACTTAGACCCACATTTCCATCTGCCTATTTGGCCTTTCTTCTTGAATATCCTACAGGGCCTTAGGCTTCATAGCACAATCACTAAATACTTGATCTTCCTTTCTAAAATATGTTTCTCTTCCAATGTTCTTTATTTAATTTGAATTCTACTCCTATCTCATCAACTACACAAACTGGAAGCAACATAGTCATCACAGACACTTCCCTACCTGCCTATTTGTCCTCTCAGTTCTTTCAAATATGAAAGTAACTCCTTTTTCTGTCATTATCCCAACATTCTTTCTCCAGATTACTACAGTAGCCACTTAACTAGTATATTTGAGTCTATTAGTACACCATACTCTTGTCAGAATGCTATTTTTAAAGTGTAAACAAACACTAGCAAATTCATCCAATCATTCGATGGAGTCTCACTACTTTGAGTCTAAAAAACAAAATAAATATTTAGCACACCTAGTGAAACGCCATCTTGGAAATCTCAGTTTATAGTACTCTCACTCTGACTGTGTGTCACCTCTAGTTTATTAAACTTATCATTTATGATCCAGTACCAGGACCTTGGCATAGACCCTTTTATCCTTCTATAGTACTTTCAGCCTCTCATTTCACCAAATTGCCTACTCTCTTTTTAAGATACATTGCAATCATTACTTCCTTTAGAAAAGCTCAACAGAGTTCGCACACAGTCAAATCGCCCTCTTACATCCTTTCTTATTGCCTTGCACATTTCTTATATTGCACATACTACTTTAATTTTATTTTCATTTGTGCAAGTTCTGGCTAACTCCTACACTACAGTGTGACTAACATGAGAGTACAAATCATTATTGTTTCATTAATCATTGGATTCTCCAATACCAGCACAATATCTGATACACAATGTCTAAAATTACATTTAATGACAAAAGGTATCTTGTAAGTTTAATAAAATCATGTGTTTTGCTCCAAACCTTACTAGTTCAGAATATGAGCTTTGAGTGGGTGACAAGTTGAGTATGAATGATGAATATGATTGCTGGGGAAAAGCTATGCAACTTTTGATGAGATGAACAGATACGTATTGGTCAAGTGAGTGGAAGATTTGTTTGCACTTTATCAGATGAGAACAGAATGATGTGCTTTTGTACTCATGGATCCTAGACTACTCATGTGCTCATATGTCTGCATGACTTGGTGATTTGTTGTTGGTTATGGATGTAGTAACACTGACAACACCAAACATTTTTGCACTTTGTTACTGTCACTGTCAAGAAAGTATTTTGAATAGAATTTCATTCCACTAATTTCTTTATACAAACTTTGAAATACTTTAATTTTCCTTAAACCTTGGATCTAGTTAAAAAATTAAATAGTAAGCTAATTCATTTTTGAAATGAAAAAAAGATATCACTACATGTCCACAAGATGAGACATTAACCAGAATTTGGCTGTTTTGTCTTCTAAGGAAGCTGAAACTGAGCAGTGTGTCTCCAGAAAGCAGTAGATTCTGACTACTTAAAACAGATCTAAACCTTGTTGCTTACTTCTCTTTATAAGGTGCCTTCCAGACTTAAATTCTAATCATGTTAAGTTACACATAGGAAATTGAGGTAAAGTTAGGTTTAGCTATTTGTTCCAAAGTGGCACTGACAGTTAGTGTAAGGACCAGACTATTATCATCCATCAGTGTCTTCCATACCAACCAATTGTGCATATTCTGAAGACTATAACTGTTAAACATAAAAAGTCCAATCTCATGGATGTAATACATATTCATTTTTGAATTGAGGAGTTTGCCACATAAGCAATACTACATCATAGTATGCCTTGAACTTTTTTTTTCAATGAATTGCTAACATAGGCTTCTCTACTTTCTGAGTATCTAATAGTAAAGCTAGTAAATGAAATTATTAAAATGAAATTTTTGACCACTTCAATATAGGATAGAAAAGACAACCATTCATAGTACTGAAGGATGTATACAAAGAGCTCTATTAAATAATATACACTGTAAATGCTGGTATTTGTATAAATATGAAAATGTTGTTTGTGTGCTCCCCAGGACTACAACATTAAAGACTAGGACATTCTAGGGTCTTAGCCTTTTCTCATGAAAGCAGTTAGGCAATCTGAGATTGAGTACTTGCCTGAGACTGAGAGTGACAGATTGAGAGTTCACAGATTGAGAGTGAATTAGATTAGGAATATCACTGTATTTACTTTGGGAATGCAGCAATGTAAGCCAGGCTTCATTTTGTTTTTCTTTCTTCTCTCTCTGATTAAAAAAATTTCATTTACATTCTAAAACTAAACAACTCACATTTGGAAAGGGGCCCATAACAATATTTGAAGATGGAAGAGCCATGTGGTTTCTGTTAGATGACTTTTCTGTACAAGACCATTTTGAATTATTAATAGAAACAACTTAAGGTAATGAGCAGCAGACTCTCATTATTGAATTTCAATAAAGTAAAAGATACGGCTTAAATGAAAGGTTGTTATTAAAAATATATGCTTTAAAATTTGATTTTAAATTAATGTTAACACCACCTTATGATCATTTTGATAATCAGCATACAATAATAAACAATTGCTAGTACAAAGTATTATTTAATGATCATATTACTTAGAAAACATTCTCATATGCTGTACTTATTAACTAATTATATTAACTAGTTAAAACATACCATTTATAAGAAATCATTCTTAGAGTTAAGAAAACTTTGAGTCAAAGTTACTATGTGATTTTTCTCAAGATTATGAGGCTCATAAATCATGAATTTCAAGTACTCTTTTGTAGTTTCACAATATTATACTTTTTTCCTTTGCAAGAAAATGTTACGTTATTATATTTTAAAGGCTGAGGAATTATAATTCCTAGCAAAAATATTTTGATTTGAATTTTATTATTACTAACCCCTTATTATAAAATATATGTAAATTTTCTACAACTGTATGATGTTAGTAAATACTTGATACACTGTCCCTTGAGTATTTTGAATGGAATTACCTTTATTTCTGAAATAACTGATTAGCTGCAATGATAACATTAGAAATTTTCAACTTTTGCTGATGTCATGTGACTCCAGTTCAATTTGGAATCTGTCCAAGTTACTGAAGGCAGTGTTGAATTCAGGAAAGTCTTTTCTAGGTCTCTCCCTATTACTCAGCCTGTTACCTAATGGATCTCTAGAATCACTGCCTACTCTCCCCAGGAGCTCCAGTACCAGCTTTGGGACATTTCTATTGGAGAGAACTATACACATAGGGTTTTTTTTTTTTCTCATCTTTTTGAGACAGGGTCTCCCTGTAGCCTGAACTGTCCTGAAACTCACTATGTAGACCAGGCTGGCCTTGAACTCACAGAGATCCGCTTGCCTCTGCCTCCCAAGTGCTGGTACTACAGGCGTGCGCCACCACACCCGGCATATAGGGTTATCTTTATGTCTTTCTAGCATTTTTGCATTTCTACTCAACCTAGGCTTCATGGATTGACATTCCAGCTAACTTGATGACGTGTTCATGCTTTTGTTCACTGTTCCTTGGTCATATTTGATTACCCAATCCTGATCATTGTGTGAATCTGGCCATTTTATTTTATTAGACTCCCTCCATGGAAATGGGAATATGGCCCACGTCTGAGACTCACTTCCAGAACTTTACCAGAACTATTGGGAAAGAGGCCTTCCCTTTGTACTAAAGTTGCCAAGTTGGCTGAATTTAAGTCTATAGCCATAAATGGCAGCCCATCTTGCCAACCCATAGACTGATTCTGCTTACAAATAAGTCAACACAGAGAAAAAGGAAAAAGGTAAAAGAATGCCACTATTAATATGTGAAACAATGACCTTCACTTCATTTTAAGAGTACTGGGAACCTGGAATACAAAAAGTGAGACACTTATTTTTGGTTCTGCAGAAGCTGAGTGTCAGCCTGAACAAAAATGGGTGGTGCACCAACTGAGCACTAAACTGTGGTTTTAATATTCCCAATCAATATCCCTGCCCCCTGAATTCCTCAATGTCTGAGTTCTTCAGGGAGGTATAATCATTCTGATGTCTAGTATTGTCTCCTCCCCAAATTCCCTATCCTATATGAACAGGACACAAAGCCTTATGTAATGAACATCCCAGGGGCTTGAGATGATGCATTATGATATGGGAAAGATCTCAAGTTTTAAAGTTCTAATGCTGTCTAAAAAGCAAAAAACATAGTTTTGTCTAAAATTTACATACTTGATTATACCAGAATATAAAAGGAGACAGGAGACATCCAACTCAAAGTCACATAATAAATAATAAAAGGTCAGAGAAAATGTAAACTTTATTTGCTTTGATCTAATTATTGGTTAGATTTCTTCATAAGAGAAAAGGGATAGTGATTATTTACTACAAAATGTTTTAGTTTAAAATGGGATTATATATTCTTTAAAGGAGAGGGGGAGGAGGACTATATATCCCAGTTTTATAGTGAGGATCAATTCATGTCAATGTTATATGAAATACCTACCAATAAAAATAAAAGTCCTTACTAGAAGGTGAGGCATGGAGCAGTGCTGTTTCTGCTTTCCTGCCCCCTCCACACCTTTACCTTATCTTCTGATCTTGAGGGCCAGATGCTTCCTTCAGTTCTTTGTCAGAGACTGTCTTACCTAGCAACCCTGCTGGCCCAGTCAGGATTGACTGGGTAAACTAATGAAAAGTCATGAAATGGGATGACACGGCAGACCTTGGACCACTCTTGCTGTCCCTCTCTATTCCGGCAGTTTTCCCAGTACCCCTCAATTTCCCATAAATGGATCTGGGTGATATTAAAATAAAAAAAAATCCCTGAGTAATTGTTAATGCTGGTGGGATGCAGTGATTTTCAGGGCCCTTCCTCCTTTATTCTATGGTTGTTCAAAGTTGCTGCTGCATCTCTGTCTGCTGAGGACACTTGTCCCTTGGATCCTGGACTGGGTCCTGATTTAAGGTTACTGTGAAGCTATGACTGTTCCTTGGGCTCCTGTATATACTGGCAGCACCCTAAACCCCAAGACATCTGCCCGTAACCTTTCTCCATGTGGCCAGGTTTCCTGCCACCATGTCTACAGCAGGCAAATCAGTGTCCCCAAACTTCTCCCAGCTATATTGTGAAAGAAGGTCTGGAGGTATCTCTCTCAATGACAGTTAGTTAGTGCTGTGTTACTTACTCAAGATGCTATAAATATGTGCAGGTGTCCTGCCAAACTCCAGCCCTCCTCCCCATCTACCTTCTGCCCTGAGCCCTGGACCCAACAGGACGTCCTAACAGGACGTGTGGCTGGGGTGGTCACAGAAACTGCTGTATTGTTGCCTCTAGGTACCTTGAAATGATGCCCACCACATATCCTTCCTTAAAATGAGGGCCCTACTGTCTGTCTCCCACCTCCATTTATACGGTACTGGGTTTTTCTCTTCTTCTCTTCCCTCCCAAGAGCTGAAGCCCTCCCTGACTCTACTGGCCCTGGTTCCAATCAGTGACCAGGGGATCCAAAACTTGGGATCCAGGGTCTGAGGTTGGACTTCAGGGCAAGCACATGACCATGAGAGCCTTGCATTTGATCACTCCCAGGTTTTCTGAAAAGTATCAGGTCCTGACTGCTCCTGAGCATTGAACACTTTTCAACAGACTCCTCTAGCAGGAATCAGGGAGAGGTAGAGTCCAAAGCCCAAAAATCTATTCAAAACCACCGAGTTTCTTCAGAGGCCTAAGGAGTCCTTTTGATTCTCCAGTCCAAGAGAATACCCAGGCTCTAAATTTGGTCTTTGTGTCCCACACTGTTCAAGGAAGCCCTTCAAAAGAACTTGACAAGATTTAGAACCTCTCATCCTGACTTGACACTGCTCCAGTGTGGATGACCTCCTGTTAGCTGCTGCTGACCCAGTTACCTGCTTGCTAGACACACCCAGACCTGCTCCAACTGTTCCAGGCCCTGAGGTTCCGTGTCTCCATGATCAAAGCTCAATTTTTCCAGACACAAGTTTCCCACTTGGGGTATGAACTCTCTTGTGGTAAGAGGACCCTTGCTGCAGCTGGAAGGAAGCTGACCTTCAGGTCCCCATGCACCAAAATGAAAAACCAGGTATACAAATTCCCAGGGGCAGTGGGATATTGCCAACTTTGGATCCTGGTCTTGGCTGAAATAGCAAGGTCCCTCTATTCATCCACAACTGGGGACCAGCCCTTAAAATGGACAGAGATAAAGGAATGGGCTTTCCAACATGCCTGGCCCTAACCCAAGCCCCAGCTCTGGTCTTGCCTGATGTCCAGCTCTTCATTCATGAAGCCCAGGGCATTGCAAAAGACATGCTTATTCAGATTTTGGACCCTGGTAAAAGGGTTATACTTATCCAAGTGCCTAGACCCAGGAGCTTCAGGATGGCCCTCCTGTCTACACACCATAGTGGCTACTGACAAGCTTACCTCGGGCCAAGACATAACCCTAATGCCCCCCTACCCCCTGCATTGGAGACCCTCTTCCAGGGAGCAAACAGTTGATGGATGTCAAATGATTGCATTACTCAGTACCAGAGTCTGCTCCTTGTTCAGCACTGTCTCACCTTCTCAGTCATTCAGAGCCTCAACCCAGCAAAACTGATGCCCGACAATAACCCAGAAGTACCCCTAAATGACAGTGAGGACCTGCAAGATATCTCTCAGGCCAGTCTCCCAGACATCTAAGACAACCCATTCCTTATCTAAGGCAGACACCAACTTGTTCATGGATGGAAGCAGTTTCATGACAGAGGGAGCCTGGAAGGCTGGAGTTGCAATGACTACCTAATGGGACACCATCTGGGCCCAAGTCTTGCCCTGGGGCACCTCCACACAGAAGGCTGACCTGATAAGGCTCTACATGCAGGATATACACTCATACATATAAAATAAAAATAAATAGCCAGGTGTGGTGGCACACGCCTTTAATCCCAGAACTCCGGGGGCAGAGGCAGGCAGATCTCTGTGAGTTCAAAGCCAGCCTGGTCTACATAGTGAGTTCCAGGACAGCTGGGGCTACAGGGAGACCCTGTCTCAAAAAGACCCCCCCCCAAAAAAATACAAGTAAATAAAAAATACTTTTAAAATAAGTTTGTAGGAGATTAGGGCTGGAGAGATGGTTCAGTGATTAAGAACATCACTGCTTTTGCAGAGGACTGGAGTTTTATTTGGAGTGCTCATGTCAAGCAGCTCACAACCACTTATAACTCCAGCTAAAAAGGAAAATAAATATAAATACATGCATTTAATGTTTCTTTTGTGTATGTCTGATATTGTTTTTATTGTTTAATGACTGTTTTTATACTCCAGGACACAGTATTCACCTTATAGTGGTTTTATGGATGCTTACTAGAATGGAGAACACCAAAGACTTCAAAGTTACCTTGAGAATCAAATGCCAGAGTTATGAACATGTTTGTAATAATTATCATGCCTTCTAAGGTGCCAGCAATAAATTTTGTTGTAAAGAATGTTTCAACCTTTAGGGGCTGGAGACATGGCTCAGCAGTTAAGAACACTGGCTATTCTTGCAGAAGACCCAGCTCCCACATGGCAGCTAACAACTGTCCGTAACTCCAGTTCCAGGGTATCTGACGGCCTCTTCTGTCCTCCACGGGCATTGCACAACATGGGTACACTTACCTATGTGCAGGCAATACACTCATACACATAAAATAAAAATAATAAATAAAATATTTTTTCAAAAAAGACTGTTTCAACCTTTGCCGTTAATATCAGTTTCTGTAAACCCACCTGCAGAAGGAATTTCTCCTTGGAGGCCTTGGGACATGTAGGCATATGTGCTGAGTCATGCACAGTTTGAATCTACCAATGTTGTAGATATGATGTGGGGAGAACTATAAAAACTCGATTTCTGTAACTCAGGGCCCAGAACTTCAGAGCCCTTTTTCCCCTCTGAGTTCACTGGGATAAATAAGAGTTCTCCATCTCTCTTGAGTAAATGCTTCATCTCTTGAGTGCCTGATTTCTATAACAACTTCAGGGGATCTGACATCCTCTTCTGGTCTTTGTGGCCACCTGTATTCACATGTGCATAAGCAGACACACGTACACATCATTAAAAAATAAAAATAAATCTGAAAACAGTGTATAGAGGAGCTAGGCTTGGCAGACATAGGCTTGTAATCCTAGCTACTTGGGAGGCTCAGGGAGGAGGAGTGCATATTCAAGGCCTGACTAGGCAACTTAGACTTTCTCAAAATAAAATAAGTGCAACAGGGTACTGGAGACATAGCTCAGTGATAGAATCTAGCTTAACATGTGCAAGGCCCTAGGTTCAATCCTAATGCTTTAAAAATAGTCTATAAAGGGATATACGTGAAGCACTACAAATACTATACAATTTTATAAATGGACTTGAGTATTCCCAGATTTGGGTATTTCGGATGTCCTGGAACAACCCATCCTGAATACTGATGAGTGAGTATACAAAGACTATTAATATGTGTTTTGGGAGGCCCAAGCACTCAGTGGGTAGCTTCATTGGGTATGATGAGAAGCAATGTTGGCAAATATAGGGATTATGATTATCTAGCTATTGTATTATGTTTACTTATTTTGAATCTAATAGTCATAGTTATTTCTGCCTTTTGAATAAAAAGTAAAATATTTTTTCTAAAATATTGAAAATCAGACTATTTGCAAATTTGTTAGGATACTCATTTGTTAAGATATTTATAAAAGGGGTTGGAGAGGTGGCTCAGTGGCTAAGAGCACCGGCTGCTCTTGCAGAGGACCCAGATTCAATTCCTAGCACCCACATGGCGGCTAACAACTCCAGTTCCAGGGGATCCAACACCCTCTTCTGACCTCTGCAGGCACTGCAGAACACAGGTGCACCTACCTACATGTAGTCAATATGGTCATACACATAAAAAGAAATATTCTTTAAACAATATTTATTAAAAAATCCTATTTCTTCTTTTCAGGTTGTAAAGTGATGAGCAGTTGACAACTGGATGTTTCAGTCTACCAGAGCAGGGAAGCCCTGGCAGCAGGAGCTGGAGGCCGCTGATCACATTGAATTGAATTGAGGAAGCAGGGAAGCAAGCATTCATTAGTGCTTGTGCTCAGATAACGTTCTCCTTTTTTATGTAGTCTAGAACCTCAGCCCATGGAATTGGTGCTACCTATGTGTAGGATGGGTCTTCCCACTTCAATTAACCTAATCTAGATAATTCCTCACAGACGAGCCCACTCCTAGGTGATTTTGGGTTCTTTCTAGTTGACAATATTAAGCATCACTGGTGAGGAATTGGTGACTCAAAGGCAGCTCTATCACCAAAAAGCCCACCTCAGCATGGGTAATGACTCATGAAAGCTGTCCTTGGTGTCTACTACCCAACTTACAAACAGCATCTCTGAAGGGTCTCCCCTCCTCAGCAATTATTCACTGCTTTTATAGCCTAGAGGAGGGACCTATGAATTTTGTCACTTTCCTGGCTTCCTTCCCAGTCATCTGAGCCTCCCTCTTTCACTCCAGGAGGGACAGTTTGAACGCAGAGGAAATAGTTATACAACAGTCTTTTCACACTAAAAATGTATTAATAGTTTTTCCAAAATTCAAATTTACCTGGGCACCCTGTTTTTTGCAAGCCAAACTGTTACCCAGTCATTACTCTCTGAGTTTATTCTATGAAAGAAGAGTTTAAATTACATTTCTTAATCAGAAAACTCCAAGACTTCATGTGTTGTCTCTTTTTTCAGGCCTATTTGTAACATACCTGAATTCTGAGCATTCATTTCTTTGAAAAAAAAAAAAGGCATCACCAATGCAGCCAGATGGCCCATCTTTTCTTCTAGAAGCCGTCTGTATCTCTCTCTTGTGTTTTTATGTGGCTACTTTCACCAGTCCAAAGTCAATACCTCTAGGGCTTCACATCACTCTGACATCTGCTGTCTCATCTGACTGAACCTCAAGAATGGTTTTTGCTTTTAAAGGCTCTTATGCTCAGATTGGACCTCCTTGGGTAATTCTAGATAATCTCCCTATTTAGGTCTCCAACCTTAATTACATAAGTTAAATCCTTTTACTTTACAGTGCAAGAAGCTTGCAGGTTTCCTGGACTGTGGTGTGGATATTTGGTGGTGAGGGGTCCATTTTGCCTACCACAGCCATTTTTCAGTGTGACCCTCTCTGCTCTTACCGGAAACTTTATTCACTTTTGTTACTGCAAAACAAATCCTTCAACTGAGTTTCTAAGGGAAAGGGTATAAAAGGAATATTGAAAACCTTGCACATGTGGCAATTTTTTTAACCTCTTTCATCAATTTCAAGATTGGAAACAAATTTCGTTCAGAACCTTTTATTCATTTTTAGAAGCCCAGTGCCATTCTGACTCCTGAATCTTCAGAAATGATCTATGTTTTTCTTTCTCTGGATGCTATCCAGACTTCTCTGATCCATGTTATTTGATATTTTATGGTAATGCATTTTTTTATATTTTATATATTATTTTTATGTATATTGCCTGCATGCGTGTAAGTGTAACCGTGTCCATGCAATGCCCATGGAGGTCAGAAGAAGGCGTCAGATCTCCTGGAACTGGAGTTAAGGATGATTTTTAGCCACCATATGGATGCTGGGAATTGAACCCAGGTCCTCTGAAAGAGCAGTCAGTGCTCTTAATCACTGAGTCATCTCTCCAGTACCTGGTACTACATTTTTGGCTTGAATAACTTCATCTATGAGTTGAGAGTGCGTGTGCTGTTTGTCCTCCAGTTCTGAGACCTATTAGCCTGGTTTTCTTTGTGAAAATTCTTTTTCATGTTTGTTCTACTAGCTTTAGCTATTCCAAGTTTCCTTGCCTAGTTGCCCTAGCTCGAATCTACAGAACAATATTGAATAGAAGTGAGAAGAATAGATATGTTTGCCCTATTCCTGATTTTAGTTGAGTTTATTTTTTCATGATTACAAATGGTGCTAACTATAACTTTTTAAGATACCCTTTATTAGACTGAGGAAGTTCCTATCAATTCCTACCTCTTGCACGTGTGTGCACACTTGTGCATGTGTGTGCACATGCGTTCACGTGTGCTACCATGAAAGGGTGTTGAAATTTTGTCAAATGATTTGAGGCTGTGGGCCTCTAGGATGGGAGAAGGGAGAACATTAAAAAATCCCTATTTGGGGCCTTTTTAAAATAGCATTCTGCCCCCCAGCCATAGGCAGCAAGTCTTCATTTCTTTTTGTAGCATATGGGTTCCATTTCTTCCAAAGGTAGTCCATTTCCTCTGGCATGCAGTGAGTCACTCTGTAAGTCATTCAAGGCAAAGAAAAGAGGAGGTTGTGGCACCCACTCTCATCACAGCCAATCACTAATGACAAAGCCATAAACCCAATCTCTGCTATAGAAAGGGTACATAGACACCTTAAGACCAATAGTAAAATAAAGCAAGGGGAAATCCCTGGGTAGGACACTCTAAACCCTAATAAAATTTGAAATCCCCTTAGAGTTGGTGGTCTCTCCAGCTCTGCAGGCCCCCTTCCAGATTAGTCTGTAATGTTTGCCAATAAACACTTTGTACTTTGCCTGTGTCATTGTCCTGTCTTTTAATGTTTTAACTAATGGAGAAATTGAGCCCACCTGCTAGCTGGTATCAGCTTTTCCTTCATCTTTTGAGGATCATTTGATTACTGCATTTTGGTTCATTAAAATGGGTTGCTGTAAGATGTTTGGATGCTACACCAACCTTAGATTTGTAAGACAAACCACACCTGGTTATATCGTACAGTTCTTTTTCTGTATTGCTAGATTTGTTTGTTACTAGCTTGCTGAGGATTTTTGTATAGATGTGTCGGTTTGAAATTTTCTTGTGATGTCTTTGTCTGGGGTTGTTTCTCTTTCATTTTCTTATTTTGTTTCTGGAGAGAGGGTCTCACTCTAAAGGCCGGCCGTTCTAGAACTGTGTTATCACCAGCTGTCCTCCAACAATACTGTTGCCTGCCTGTGCTGGGATCACAAGTGTGAGCTGCTATGCCAGGGGTTTTTTTGTTTTGCTTTCTAGAAAAGACATCATTGCAAATTACCCTAAATAAGCCACTTTAGGCAGATGTGAACTTTTGGATTTATGAAAGCCAGGTGCAATGTCTGTGGGTTCTGTCCTAGCTTCTGTCTCCATTCCTGATGCCAACTAATAAAATGTGGTTTTCATATTCCAAATATCAGTCTTTTGATCATCTATTTTAACTGCTCCAAATCTACTTTTATAGACTGATTAGTCAATATTCCAAAGGGCCTCTTCACTTCCTGAACAGCGCTTGGGATTTACCTCATCACCAACTCACCTCCCAACTGTAATTTGTCAAGAGTCAGATATCCTTAGTGGTTAGTCTCGGTTGCGCATGAGTGGAACCTAAGGCACAAGAAGGTAAGCTACACACACAGAGACACAGAAGGTAAAATTAAACCCAGTAGAGCTGCTACCTTCAGAGCCGGGTGGGGAGATGGGCGTCTGGGACGCAGGCGGATTTTAGCAGGGACCCCGAAGGTGGGCTTGGAACTTGCACCCCGGAGGGGCCAGGCGAGAATGAGGCTGTGCAGACTTTTGTTTGCTCTGTTAAGGGGATGGGTAGCGGGGCCAAACTTTCCCACGGCTCCGCGGGGCTGAGCGAGCCGGGCCTGCGCGGTTGGCGGGTGTACGCGGGGTCAGGCCCGGCGCCGCCCACGCGCGGCTCGTGGGAGAAGCGGGGCGAGCGGAGCGGGCGCCGGATCCCAGGCCGCCGGGTCGGGCTCGGGCGCAGCTTGAGCGCTTTCCGCGGGGTTTGGCTCCTGTCGCTTCCCGTCAACAGAACCGGCCACGCCACCGCGGGAGCCGCCGCCAGGGAACTCGGAGCCGGGCGGCCGGGCGGGGCGGGGGCGCGGAGCGGCGGCTCCGGGACGTGGACGCAGGTAAGGGCCGGCCGCACGCGGTGGAG
>NW_008331125.1:1318335-1330096 GCF_000622305.1 Nannospalax galili | reverse complement strand
GGGTCTGCAGCTGGGCGGCGGCGCCGCGGGGGCGTGGCGAGGAGGCCGCGGAGCGCTAGCGCGAGGGGCGCCCATCGGCGTGTCGCGGGCCGGGCAGAGCTCCCAGCGCCTGCGGGCGGCGCACACCCCCTCGCCTGCCCCTCGGCACCCATCCACTTTCTTTTGTCTGGTCCCTGTCAGTCCTGGCGTGTCAGCTGCTTTTGTTGCAGCGTTGAGTCCAGACTCTGCAGACTTTCTGCCAGACCGAGGTGATGTGTGAGCCCTGATGCGTCCGGACCGAGGGCAGCCGAAGGGAGCCGAGGGTCCCCGATGGTCCCTTGGGGCAAGTTATTATAAGTATGATAATTAGCCGTAACATGGGTATTTCTCTGTTCTGCTCCAGCTAGCCCTCAATATTTTTGTAGCATCTAATAGTTTTAAGTGCACCTATAAGAGCGTTTATTAGTTAACTTCAAAGGAGCATGATGGAAGCAGGTTACTTATTATCCCATTTTATAGACCAGACAGCTGGGGCACCCACGAAGAACAGTGATTCTATCAAAACCAAGCAGGCTTTGTGGAAGCTGGTATTAGAACTTGTCTGACTGAATGTTGCCTTCGGTAAGGCAGTTGATTTCTCAGCCTCAAGCAAAATTTAGGGCTCAAAGAGTGTCAGTATCTGATACTATTTTAATTTACTCATGAAAAATCTTAAAAAAAAAAAAAAAAGAGTGGAATCTTTTCGGACCCCTGCAGTGGTGTCCCTAAAAGTGATACTTAAAGGAGCTGAATAATTGCCGTCGTTGACTATAAGTCTTAGTATGGTTCGAAGAGTCTTTGTCTCTCCTCTGTTAAACCGTTCGTTTCTCATACAAATGTAACCACTGGCTGCGCAGAGATACTTGGTGATGATCATGGCAGAAACCCTAAATGCACTCAGGAGACCCGCTTCTGGGTTTCCCTGGATATTGAGCAGCAACTTTACTTTTCTCATAAGGAACTGAACATTTAGGACAGTCAGTTCAATGAAAATTGACTTGTACAGTAATTGCCTTTGTATTATGTTATTGTTTACTTATCTCCCCACAGCTATCAACAATTAACCAGTTTCCCTGAGGTTTGCTTTTAAATTGTTTTGTCAATAGATCTTTTGTTGCTCCGTCTTTTCGTTTTTATTTGGTTTTTCAAAGAGGAAGTTTTTCTTCTAAAAGTCAAGCTTTCTTTGTACAGTTAACTAGAACATGCGTGAATGTCTCTGAAGACAGAACCCCAGACTTATAATAAGTAAACCCCATATGTCAAGAGGAATTCTTCCAGGCGAGTATGCAATGAATTAATAATCCCTTTCAATAGACCTTGGTAATATTTTATGGCACACCTGCATGTGTAATAATAATACTTTGTACTTTCGTATGTGATGCCTTTTCATCAAGGAGCATAAAGCTAATTTTTTTAGTTGAATTTTGCAAACTACATCACACAAGTTTTACAGGACAGTTTACCTAGACTTAACTTTTCCTGGTGGAATAGGCACATGTCTCTTTCCCTTAACCACCTCTACTAAACTGTCTAAATAAAGAATATTTGGTGAGTGAAGTAACATCTAGAAAATACTTTGAACTCTCTGGAAGAAAGCTGGTTTTCACCTTCAAAGTGTGACTATGTAGTATTAAACTCTTCACCTCTAAACATGTTGTACTATTTATGTTGAAGAGATGGTCATTCCAAAGAGTCATCTAAGGAGGCTGAAAATTTACTTGAATAGTGCTACTACTATTTATAATTATTTTGAATCTTCTGAAATTTTGAGTCATTTTAAAAGTAACATAAAAATATTTTATGAGCAGTTGTTTTATTAAATCCTAACTCAGCCTGAGCACTATTTTATTTGCTAAATTTGGCAGCATGATTTCTGTATGGCTGTCAAGCTTGGTTCTATCTTTAATATTTTTATCACTATTAAAAATATTTAAAGGATTAACTGGTGATTATGAAGACAGTTTTGAAAGGACAGTTGAAAAATAGTTCAGTGTTGGGGATGTAGCTCACTCAATCCCCAGCACCACCAAAAGGAAATTTTTTAAATAATATTTTTGGAATACACTTGTAGCCTTCCTAGAAGGATACTCTTAAAGGAGAACTGCTTAATTTGTAGGCTTAATTCTGTACCTGTGTATACATTTTTTGTATTGTTAAACATTTTGAAAGTAATTAATTTGTATTTAATCTATTGGTTGCCTTTTTTAGCACAGTGATTTTTTTTTTTAAATGTTAACTGGAATTTGCTTAATTAAACAGATCACATATCTTACTGGAACAATATTAGGTTGAGAATGTATTTCGTATCAAAACCTGAACTTCTTATGAATACAACTATACATTTTTTAGTAATTTAGGATCAGATTATATGTTTTGAGTCTAGTGAATAAAGGAAACATAGCTTCACATCTTGGGGCCTAGTACAGGAAGGAGCTCAGTGTCCTATAAATTTTATTTAATACCACTTAGGAAAGATTTTGTTTTCTTCATTTGTTTTCATGTTTAAAATATTTACAACTCTATCATGTCTATTGTATACTGTCATAGTTCATTAGTGCAGCTATGACAAAATACCCGAGGCTTATTAATTTATAAATAATGGAAATTTATTTCTCATAGTTCTGGGGAGTAGGAAGGCCAAGAGCAGGTGCTTCAGGTTTGTCATCTGATGAGAGAGTCCCAGTCTCTACTTCTAAGAGGAGTGTTGTATCCTCATGTGGCAGAGGCCTAAATTAGTCCCAACCAGTCCTTTTATAAAACACTAATACCATTCATGAGGTCAGAAATCAAGGAACTTTCTAAAACACAAAACCCTGAAGGAAGTGATCTATGAAACAGATGGTTCTTAAGTTCTAGGTTGAGAGGAATTTCCTTACATTAGCCTTTGTGTATCCCACACCTGCCTCATGCTATAGACTGCTGATAAACACAGGCCAAGAGGCTGAGTTCTGCCCTTGTTGTGAACTCCTTCTCACCTGGGACTTCTACCAACCAGTTAACTGGATAGTTAGCCCTCTGTCTCTCAGATCCTGCCCTGTAATACAGCAACTTCTGGCATATCTTTCACTTCCTGTGCACCCAACAAATTTCAGGAAGCCATGAGGCACAAGTGGGGTTTGTGGTGGGTATCACAGAACATTTAGAGATCTGAGACATTAAGAACCCTGGAGACAATATAGAAACAATTGTAATTAGCTTAATCCTGGACTCTATCAGTTCCTTTCCCATGGAAATAGGTAGGTACCAAGAATACAAGATGTCCCCTCTGAGGAGCAGACAGCAGAGAACCAGGTCATAATGACCTGTTAGATGTAGGGGAAATAGGCTGACTGCTTTGCCTGTCGGCAAGCTTTGACCCTGTACAGCTGAGCAAGTGGGCAGAAAAGTAATTGTATTTTCCTTATCCTTTTAAACACCAAGTCTAAGCAGATCTCTTCCTGTACATGTGCAGTCTAAAATAAAGCTTCAGGACTACTGCAGAACAAAGGAAGATGTATTACTGAAAGGGATTGTCATAAGACATTAATTTCTTAAGTTGATTGGTAGTAGTTTCATGAATACTGTGTTTTGTGTCAATAGTGCTCAATCTTTCAGGATTTCTACAAAAAGTAGAACATTTAATCCCCTCATTGCTTTTGTCTGGTAGACATTTGGGAATCCTTGTAGGATTTTGTGTGAGGGTAGAAATGCATCTCAAATCATGTGATTCTAAAGAAAATACACTTCAAAAAAGTTTTACAAAATGGATCAATCTAATTTCATTATGTGATCTTCACTCGTGGTGGCACACGCCTTTAACCCCAGTACTCAGGAGGCAGAGGCAAGCAGATCTCTGTGAGTTCAAGGCCACCCTGGTCTACATAGTGAGTTCCAGGCCAGCTGGGGCCACAGGGAGACCCTGTCTCAAAAAGACCAAAATAAATAGTTTCTCTGCAGAACTGTAGATTCTGAAGTTACTGTCATGACTAATCATCATGGAAACCAGTGTCTGGAAACATTTGAAGGGGACTGAACCCTATATACTCCAGCTGTCTTCACAGGATGACAAGCAGCACCTGGTGCAGCTTGCTGGTTCAGAACAGAAGCCAGTTATCTCTGTGTACTTACAGGCATCGTTGAATTTCAGAAAGAGCTGTACAGAGGGACTGTATAGAGCATCTGTCTGCAGCATCAGTGACTAGTAAACACTGGTACATTTTCAAGAATGAGAAAATAAATGGCAACAAATTGGGTATGTTTTGATGTGGATTCCATAATGAAAGGGGAGAGAGTATAGAAAACTAAAGCAAAACTTAACCACCCAAAAGTCCACTAATATCTGTGGTGAGCTAGTATAGAGAGCAGCGAACCAGGTCATGCCTCTGAAACTCACAGCTATGGATCCTCAGGCCGGTAACAATTCCATGATGGAGAGGGGAGGGGCTCACAGAGCCCTCCATCTGACTGAGGAGCTATTGGCAGTTGTTGGCAGCTGGGGGAGGGAGCACCACTTTCCTTCAGGGATGTGGCTCCTGGTAGATGGCTCATCTCCAGTGGATGACCCATACACATATGGGCAGGACTAATTGGACTTAGTGGGTTAAACAGAGAGGTCATTGGGCGTGATAGCACACACCTTTAATCCCAGCACTTGAGAGGCAGAGGGACGTAGATCTGTATGAGTTCCAGACCAGCTGGGGCTTCAACAAGAAAAAAAAAAAAAAAAAAAAAAAAAAAAAAAAAAAAAAAACCCACAAAACAAAAACAACAAAAAAGAGAAGAGGTGAGCTTGGTGGGGAGGGTTCTATGAGGAGTTGAAGGGGGGAATTGGGGTGAATATGATCAAAATGTATTCATGCATGAAATTATTAAAGAATAAACATTTTGAAAAGAGTAGCATGCACAGTTTTGTGGACTCTGAACTTAGCCTCTTATTTTTGGAATACTTAAAGGAACATTTCTGATGTCACATGAAAACTGATCAAAACTGAATGTAGATCTTGACATCCATCTGTCTTGGAGATAGTTGCTGCTTCTTGGTCTGTGATCTGCTTTTCCTTGTTCTGTAACAGTTATAACTGGATGCCAGTAGGGAGGGAGAGCAGCAAATGACTGTGTTTGCCTCCTCAGTTCCAGGAAGTGACTTTACAGAGAACACTTCCTTAACCCAACTGAGAACTCTGTCTGGACTTCAGCTCTCATACCTGTCTCATCTGGAGAAATCTCAAGACTTTAGAGAATAAAAATATCTTCCTCAAAATATTGGCAATACATTGAGAAGTTGCTTAACTTCTATAATCTTCTGTTTTCTTGATCATAAAATGGACTTAACTTTCCCTGCCTCATAAGAATGTCTTGATAGTTAAAGGAGCTAATGCCACTTGATAAGTACTGCACTCAAAAATAATAGCTAGTTTTTTTAAATTGTCCTGGCTCCTTCATATTTCATATTTTGAGGTTTTAGTTTAAAACACATTGAAGATATACTAATTTCTCGCGCTGCTAATTGAAAATAGGGAAAGAACATATTTTCCAATAATTTAATATAATTGTAAATGATTTTAATATATTCAGTGGCATAAAAATAGGATGCCATGAAATTCAGACTTTGTTCTATGATGGTATCTCTAAAAAGTCCATCTCTGTAATAGCTTTATGAGCCAATGAATCAACTTCCTCCTGCAATGCTAACTTTACTCAGGTGATGCCAATAGATTATGGCAACTACTTATACCAGACTAAGGGCAGGATGACCTTTTTTGTCTTGAATATGCTTGTTTTGTCATTCACTTATTAATTCTACTGCCCAGCACTAAACTAGCACATAGAGGGCAGTCAGCCCCTGTAATCAATGGTTTTCATAGCTTATTCAACAAATCATATAGCAAAATTATTAGGAAAAGAATGTGTCTTCTGAACATGTACAGACTTTTTCTTGTCATCCTCTATAAAGTAAAACTATTTGCATAGCATTTACATTGTTTTGATTCTATTAGTACTCCAGGAATCACTTAATATATACAGATGATGTGTGTAGATTATATGTAAATATAATGGCATGGTTATGCAAGTTGAGCATCTTAGTATTTTAGTATCTGCTGAGCGCCCTGCTATCAATCTCCTGCAGAAACCAAAAGGGGATGCCATTGAAGAGTTTTCAGCTCAGCAGAAAAAGCAAGCACAGAAGTAGTTAGCATTATTTTTGAAAGAAAATAGAAAAGGCATTTAAAGAAAATAAGAGATGCTCATACAAGGTTAAGAAAATTCTACCCCCTAACAGAAAGAGGCCTTTAAAGGGTTGAAGGTTAAAGAGCCTTGAAGGGTATTACAGAACTCTGAGTGGTAAACTTTCTAGACATTCAGAAATAGCAGTGGAAGGGGCCTGTGGGATTGCTGGGCCATACTACAGACTGGGCAGATCATGGGTAGCTTCCTGCCTGGTCAACAGAGAACTGGGAAGCCTGTGAAGGGGCAGGAGACTAGGATCTGTTTTGCAGCTTAAAGAATTCCTCCTTCAATGTGGAGAAGGAAAGTGCTTCAGATTCTCATAAAATAAAACTCTGATGGCTACAACCACAATTTCTGACCTTGAATTTTCAAGGTTGCACATTTGCTTGTTTATAGTGTATATGGGGTAAATTTTCTTCTCTGATTTGGAAAGGAAAGACATTCTGCTTCATTTTACCTTTTTGAAAGAGCAAGAAAACTTTGACCTCTATCCACCTTAATTCTTTTTCTTCCCTTTTACCCCCTCCCTTCAGGACTCTAAAATTCTTTTACTGAAGTTTTCAGACCAAATCCTAATAATCATGGCTGTAATTCTGAGTGACACTGCCTAACAATTGGAATTAGTTTTACTTGCAAAGGTTAACAAAAGTAGAGACTTCTGATTATGATAATACAAAAGGGTAAGCTACAAATAACTAGAACTGTTCTAGAAATGTTTGATTAAATGCCACCATGATGCACAGATTAATGTGGAATAAAGGAAGAGACAACTCAGGAGCTAAAAAAGAGCAAGGTATAGGGAAGAAAGATCATTGGTGGCAGATGCAGGGCATAAAAACATCCTGGTATGAGAGAAGAGTTGCCAGCTTGTTTGCCTGAGGACTTGCATGTTACTGTCCATGGTGCAAAGGAGACGGAGGCCTTGAGTACACAGGAGAGAGAGAATTGAGACTCCCAGGTAAAGCCAAAACTGGAGGGCATCATTCTCATTTGAACAGTAGATTGGGAAGGGGTTGGTCAGCAGAGCCAGAGACATTATAAGGAAGTCTGCATTGACCTATTCTCAAAGTAGAAGGCAGGAAAATCTCTTCTGAATTCCTATTTATCAAGTTTTTTAAACTTATCCTGTAAAACTTAAAGCACACACAAATGTAGAATGGAATAATGAGTCCTTATCCGTCAGCTATCTTTAATAGTGTTGTATAAGACTGTCCTCCAACAGACAGACACCATCTTCCTGAGCACAGCTGTGCTCACTTGCCTCAGAGCCTCACAGCTGGGCTTGTTTTTGTTTTGTTTTTTAAAAATATTTTATTATTTTTATTTTATGAGTGTATTGCTGCATGTGTGTAAGTGTACCCATGTCATGCAATGCCCACGGAGGTCAGAAGGCATCAGAGCCCCTGGAACTAGAGTTACAGATGGTAACCATGTGGGTGTTGGGACTTGAACCCAGGTCCTCTACAAGAGCAGTCAGTGCTTTTTACTGCTGAGCCCTCTCTTTAGCCCCACAGCCAGCTGGGCTTGTTGACTGTTCATACTCACATAGAAGGAGGGGCAAAGAGAGTCCATCCACACCTCCCAACTCATGTTGAACAGTATGGACCTAATTGCATGGGACTTTGGGGAGGGGCTAGAGTGTATGGACTGGGGAGGGTCTCTCTCACCATTTTCTGTGGTTATGGGGAAGCCATCATCCATGCTTAGGTGAAGATTTTCAGGTGCAGCCTTAAGCGAGGAGCACCCACACTCCTGTAATAAGCCCTCATCCACTGCTTTGTAAGTAAACTCAATAAGCTCATTGGTTTCCCAGGTGTTTTGGTGGACTCATACCTGAGATTGTGTTGAACCAATGGAAGATGGGGTAGATGTTGTTTGTACGCCCCCCTCAAGAAATTTTAGCAACAGAAGAGTTATTAACAATCTGTTTCTTTTTCTACTTTATAAAACTTGTTTCTAAATTATTTTCTTTGTCCTGAAAATGCTTTAATATTTACTTCTCATCTGAGGACTTTTGAAGAACACAGTGACCGTGTTGTATGTTACATCCAACATGATTAACATTTCTTTATCACCCACTACATAGTTTATCTATGATTTCCTCCAGTTGTCTTAAGTATCTTTTTCAGAGTTGATTTGTTTGAATCAAGATTCAAAAAAGGTCCACATTGTGTTTGATGTGCTTTCTCCTTTCTCTCTCTCTTTCTATCTTTCTCTTTCTATTGTGTGTGTCTCACACACATTGTTCTGTCTCTTGATTTTGTTTTTATTGATATCTTACAAATTGTCATATAATTGTATATATTCATAGGCTACAAAATGATGTGATGATTGTCTGTGTTATATATATAGTATATGTGACAATGTATACTATTTTTATTTAAACACACTACAATACTCTATTGTTAATTGTAGTCACCATGATATACAATAAATGTAAATATTATATTCCTCCTGTCTTTAGCCTTTGACCAATAGACATTTAAATATCAAGTTTCCCTTCCTTTTAAAAGCCTGTTGTCTGTCATAAGCCAGGCATAGTGGCGCATGCCTGTAGTCCCAGCACTTGGGAGGCAGTGGCAGGTGAATCTCTGAGTTCAAGGCCAGCCTGGTCTACATAGTGAGTTCCAGGCCAGCTGGAGCTACAGGGAGCCCCTGTTTCAAAAAGACCAAAAAAAAAATCTATTTGTTGAGGGAAAACCTCAACTCTTTTATCCTATAGAATGTCCTGCATTCTGGATTTGGCTCCTGGTGTCATTCAACATGTTCCTCTGTTCTTCATATACAAGTATCATAGGCACAGTAGTTCTTACACGTACATGCTTGAGTTGGATTAGAATAATTTCATGTCCTAACTTTTTAAGGATGCTTCATGAATGGTGCTGAATTATTTCTAGCACTTAGCACTAGGAGGCACATAATGGTTGGTTGATATGGACCAAATTGTGTTCCCTTCCCAGATTCGTATATTGACTACTTAACTCCTGGTATCTTAGAAGATGACTGTATTTGGAGAGAGGGCCTTTAAAAAGATGATTAAGATGATACTTTATTAGGATGGCCTTCTTCCAGTCTGGTGTCTTTATAGAGGATATTTGGGCACATAAAGAGATACCATAGTTGTGCACCTACACAGAAAAGATAATGTGGGATACAAACATCGGTTTGCCTCGGTTTGCCTCATAGGTGAATTCAGATGAAATAAAGAATGTGGTTTATATCTCATATGTTTGCATTTTTTTCAGTCCTCAAAGAGAAAACAATAGCTCTATTTGCCTTCAACTCAATAACATACATAGTTGTGTTCAAGATATCCTGTGATATACTAAGGTGTTAAATAGATGAGATACTGCTTATACGTTAGTATAATCCCTGGTTGATCAATGAGTACTAAACAGCAACGTAGGTGACAGATCAACTACTCAAAGCTAAAGGCTGTTGAAGAAAGGTGATGCAAACAATAAAAGTACTACCTTTAAACCCTCATTTGGAAGATGGTAGAATAAGTATACAAGCAAGCTCAGATCTTTTGCCATACCAGTCAATATTTTATCTACTAGGAAATGCCTACCTTTTCAAAAATCTCCATTATCTAGATATATTTTAGGAACCAACAATCTTTTCTGCTGTCTATATTTCCCCACAAAAAGCATTTGATAACTGTTCCTTTTGCTTTGAAGACCATTTTGCTTACCTCTGCATTCACCTTCTCCTCTGAATCATTTCTTGGCCAATTTAAAAGGCTATATTAACCTAATAAAAGCATGGGAAATTGGACAGATACATATTCATTTTTAGTTAAAACCATTATTCATACAATTTTACTATATTTCCTACAATGTAAATATGTTTTAGCTCTTTTCATACCTGAGAAGTCAGTCCAAGAAGGGGAAGAGAAGACTCTATTTGATCCCATACTCAAGTCTTCTCTTAAATATTTCCCCATGAGAGGCTTTCAATTCTTTTCAAACTCACTGT
Source organism: Nannospalax galili (assembly GCF_000622305.1). Taxonomy (NCBI): domain Eukaryota; kingdom Metazoa; phylum Chordata; class Mammalia; order Rodentia; family Spalacidae; genus Nannospalax; species Nannospalax galili. The sequence continues at coordinate 1,319,893 of NW_008331125.1, read as the reverse complement.
CACCCAACAAGCTTACACCTGTCTTACCCTTGTATGTGCTTTCAGAGTACATAGGTGATGTGAGTACATTGCAACAGCCTGAAAACATAGCTTTAAATTAACTGAAAAAAAATCACCTGATTTTTTTTACTTTCTCCACTTGATCCAATCAGAAATATTATTGGTACTTTTATTAGCATTATGTTTACATTTTTCCCAGATTACTGACAAATCTCTTGAAACAAAGCTTATAGAATCATCATATAGTTAAGGTTTGGAAATGAAATGTCTCTCATAAGCTCGTACATTTAAACACTTGGTCTATAGTTGATAGTGCTGTTTGGGGAGATGGTAGAAATTTCGGGAGGTGGGGGATAGTTGGAGTTGCATATAATTTTGTGTGTGTGTGTGTGTGTGTGTGTGTGTGTGTGTGTGTACACATAAATACGTATATGTATATACTGGTTTCAAAAGTGTATTTCAAAAGTACACTTACTAGTTTCACTTAGTAATAATTTTCACTCTTATTTCCCCCCAAAGTAAGGAATGTATGAGAGTTGAAAATGTGGAACATACTCAATAATTTCATTCATCTTTAAAATCCATTCCTTCTTCAACCAAGGAGTAAAAGCAATTGAAATGGACAAAACAATCAAATATAGAACTTACAGAATGCATTTCTAAAGTGACATTTTATAATTCCTAAAGGTATCACTTGATTTGAAAGGTGGTAGAGGGTTTTCAAGACTAGGTGCTTGAGCTGAGGGGATGGAAAGGTGAGGTGTAATTTACAAATTGAAATAGTAGTATTCAGTTTCACTTGAAGTATGAGGTTTAAGGATCTGTGGGACAGAGTAGAAAATATCTGACAGCTACTATAGTGTCAAATTCATGCAACTTTTTCTTGTTGTCTTAGTTTCTTTTCTTGTTGCTGTGCTAGAACACCCAGAGGAAACCAGCTTAAGGGAGAAAGGGTTTGTTTTTGGCGTACAGTTGTGGAGAGATACAGTCCATCATGGCCAGGACATAGCAGAGTAACAGCAACAGGAGGCGGGTTGGTCACATTACACTTGAGTAAGAGCAGAAAATGGAGCCGGTCTATAAAGCCTCAAGGTCCACCCCCAGAGACCCACTTCCTCCATCAAAGCTACACCTCCCAAATGTCCCACAACCTTCCACAATAGTGCCACCAACTATAGACCAAGTGTTGAAACACATGAGTCTGTGGGGAACATTTTACATTGAAACCACCACACTCACTAAGGTTGGTTTTGAACTGTGCAATGCCTAAGAATCCAGGAAGCCCAGGGAAAGAAGGGAAGGAGTATGAGAGGTTGCTGTTTGGGAATAAAGTAGTTTGGGTGTTTAATTTTTTTTTTAATTTTTTTTACAATTAAAGTTACAGTTTTAACAATATACAAAATATTACAGTAATTCAGATTTTTTGGCATAATGATTACAGATTTGATAAATACATTTTATATCACATAATAGCGATGAGGATTATACAAAAGCTATTAAAACAATTATGAGAATAAATTCTATTGTCACTTAAGTATCTAAAGCTATTTTCCTTTGC
>NW_008331125.1:1304941-1317172 GCF_000622305.1 Nannospalax galili | reverse complement strand
TTCGTGACTAGCTGGGCATTGTTTCTCTCTTGTATCGTCTCCCCCCTCTATCATGGTTTTCCCACTTAAGGTGCCCCCGCTTCCCCCTCTTTCTTCCTTACTAATACCCTTGCTCCTATGATCCTACCCCTGTTGAACTGCTTCTTTCTCCTTATCCCCTAGGTTCCTCATATACCCTTCCCTCCCCCCTCCCTTTTTCTTAACAGAAGCTGGGTTGCTTTCCAAGAAAAAGCTTATGAATGTGATCTCCAAAGTGTAGAGAGAACTACTGTTGTAATTGACTGCACCATTTTTAAATCCAGAAGTGTATTAACATCAACAATCATTGAAGATTGAGGTCTCCATAATTCATGATTTAGGCAATTGTACAGTAAATAAATTAGAAAGCTCCAATGAAATGTTAGTCTCTATGGCTACTAAGCCTAGAATTATAAAACTGATAGTTTGGAAATAATCTGATTCACTCTCCTATTTGTACAAGTGAAATATTTGATATCTTTAAGAGTGAAAGCTAATATTAGAGGGTCCTGAGTAGCAAGCTAGTTTTCATTAAACAATACATGTGCTAGAAATATCTGTTGAACTAAGTAGGATTCATAAATTCTACAGGAATATAGTCATAACTAAAAGATTGACTTCAATTCTGTTTAACATAGGATAGGTTTTTGTGTCTTAATGCATTGACAAATGATTCAAAAGCAAAGTTTGTGATAGTTTAAGAATGTGGGCATGGTGGCGCATGCCTTTAGTCCCAGCACTTGGGAGGCAGATGCAGGCAGATGTCTATGAGTTCAAGGCCAGCCTGGTCTACATAGTGAGTTCCATGCCAGCAGAGGTTATAGGGAGACCCTGTCTCAAAAAAAAAGTTCATTCATGTACATTTTTATGATATATCACAGATCATTAGTTGTAGTTTTATTAGTACTTCTTTGCTGTGGCTTACTTGGATTGGGGTGTTTCTTTTTCCAGTTCTTCTCTGATCAAAGCAGATTATCAGGATTCAAGATCAGTAGGGTAGACTGACATACTGCTAATTTCATAAAATGATCTTTTCTGTATAGCCAGCAATGTTATTATGTATAATATTCTGTCCAGTAAACAGTCACTGGTTCTGAAGCCCATTTCTGTGAAGCCATTGTGGACTACGTTTTAGTTTATTGCATCCTATATAGCAAGATCGCACTCACATTTAAAAAAAAGATACTTCCTGGGCTGGAGAGATGACTCAGCGGTTAAGAGCACCCACTGCTCTTGCAGAGGACCTGGGTTTGATTCCTAGCACCCACATGGCGGCTATGAACCATCCTTAACTCCAGTTCCAGGGGATCCCAATGCCTTCTTCTGACCTCCTCAGCATTGCATAACATGGGTGCACTCACATACATGTAGGCAATACACTCATACCTTAACTGCTGCCTTGTAATTAAATAGCATTTAAAAAATTTTATTGAGCTTTTGTACATTTCATATAAGACTTCTTAATCAAATTTAGACACCCCCCCTTTTATGTCCCCCCACTCACACCCCCCACTGGACCACATATATTCCTCTATACATGTTAAGTCCTATCCAGACAAGCATTTGTGTCCAGATGTCCTTTGGTACAAATTCATCCACTGGAGCCTAGTCAGCCTATCTAGAGATCATTGGTATGGCCTACTCTCCTTCAACTAGTAGTGATCAGTCTCCAATAGTTCCCAGACCAAGGCCAACCTGACACCCGTTTCCCTTGCTCCACTCTGCGCCCTTGTCTAATCTAGTTGGCATGGGTCCTGTGCTTGATGCCACCATTGCCATAAATTTACATGTACAAGCTTCTGCTTCCCTGAAAGCCATTGCTTCCCTATGTTCATGGACCAACCCTGGTTCTTACAATCTCCCCTCTTCCACAATGGTCCCTGACCCATGGGTAGATAGACAAGTCCTATCCAGGGACACATACTCTGCAATCTCTTTAAGAGTTAGCCAGTTGTGGCCTTTTGTGTGCATCACACTCTGTTGTATAAGGAGGCCTCACTGGTGAGAGTTGAGGGATGCACTGCTTTTCTCTCTAAACCCCCCGCACCCTGTTCTCCTTTATTCCATGATCCTTAGGTGCAGAGGTTCCACTGTAGATGTGTCATTTCTCAGATGTATTTTCTTTGCATCTAACCTGTTATGGGGTTCTGCAGTAATCTCCTTCTCTTGTAAAAAGAAGTTTCTTTGATGAGTAGTGGACAGTATACTTGTCAGTAGAGGTGGTTTGCTCTGCTTATTGTTACATTTATTAGGCTTTAGGGCTGGGTTGGACCATTGATTGATTGCATAGTATCCTCCAGAAATATGGGAGTTAAACTTCAAGTAGAAGGCTTCCAGGTCAGTTCTTGCTCCATTGCTCCAAGTCCTGTGTCCAAAGTGTGTCCTGTCTTCAGCAGTAGGGTCTTAAGTTTCAGTTCTTAGAGATAATCAAGAGCTCTGGCAATAGTCTATGTTATTTTGGGAGTTTCTTGGACCACATAACCAACTACTCGAAGGGAGGTCTCCTGTCTGTCACTGTGTTCTTTGCCATTCAAGCCCCAGGTATACATAGAGACTACTGTTCAGACACCACTTGCATTTCTCAGGTGGTTTTGGAGGAAACACATTTCCATCTGGCTTTCCTAACCCCTCAAGAGTTCAGAGACAGAGTTACTTGTATAGTTCTCTGTATTGTGGAAGCCAAATCTAGGGTCTAGGATGCTGGGTTCGAGATAGATTTGAGATTGTGGCCAATGTACATATTGTTCAAAGATTGTCTTTTTTTTTAATAGGTTGGGTTATGATATTTTATCCTTTCTTTTAATATAAATTATCTGTCAGAAACCATCTCACTTTTATAAGTGATAACCTTCTTCTCCTTTCAAGTTCAGATAGATATAAACACAGGTGTAGGCATTTTCCACTTGATTCCTCTTGTCTGTTGCTAGCTAAAAATACTCCAGTTTGGTTCTTCCCACTTGAGAGTCTTTTTATATGTCGGGTACTATATTTGATTATATGACTATAGAATGAGTAGAGCATGCTTTTTATTGACCCAAAGTTAAATTGATAAGAAATACATTCACAAAGATAAGAATGATACCACTTAAGTGGTACTGCTGTGGGGGTGTATGCAAAATACTGTGGAAGAAAGAGGAGAGAGTAATTGTATTTTCCTGGAGTCCATCTGCAAAATTAAAAGTTGACCTAATCCTTAAAAGGTAAGAGCACTTGGTTAGCAAATGTTATGGGAAAACAAAATGATATAAACAGGAAGAGATATGAAGATAAAAAATCAGGAAAGGATTTTTTAGGGAACTATGTATATACCTGTACAGTAGTATTCAGAATATACAGCTAAAAAATGGGAGAAAATAAGATAGAAAATAACACAAGTATGTCAGGAAAATTAATTGGTAAAAATGTTATGGCTAATTTTTCAGTTCACAACTTTTTCAATAAGTTTTAAACTTTTAAAGATAATATAAATTCAAACTTGAATTGTGAGTGGTACATTCAGAGAGAAGTCATGCCAGACTTGTCCAATCTTATGGACATGTGTGTAGTATGGTATGGTGTAGTGTGGCGTGTGTGTGTGTGTGCTCATGCACGTGTGTGCATGTATGTAGAAACCAGAAGTCAATGTTAGGTGTCTTCCTCTATTGCTCTCTGACCTATTTTATTTAAGATTTATACTTTATACTTATTGTGTTTTCAATTTAGTCCAGCTGCATTTAAAGCACTCACTAATTACCTCTAATTAGTGGCTGTCTATGGATTAGGTCGGGAGAGCTACACTAGTACAGTTCAGTAAGACTGTAGTGCAAGTCTTAATCTGTGAAGCCACATTAAAAAAAAGAAAGAGGGGTTAGGGGATGGCTCAGTTGGCAAACTGCTTCCCACACAAACATGATGACCTGAGTTTGCACCCTCACCAACATGTAGGAACCAAGTGTGTTGACATGTGCTTGTAATCCTAGCACTGGGAAGACAGAGGCAAGAAGATCCTGATTTCTAGCAAGATAGAATCTGAGAAGACCAATCAGAGCTCCAAGGTCAGTGAGGAAACTGTTAAAAAAGTAAGTCAGGGGCCTAGCAAGATGGATCACTGGGTAAAGGCACCTACTTCTGAGCTTGACATCTTGAGTACCCAGACCCACACAATTGAAGGAGTGAACCAACTCTAGAAAGTTGTCCTCTGATCTCCACATGTGTGCCATGGTGCATGCATACACATACACTCATTATAAGTAAATAAATCTTAAATAAAATAGGGCAGAGAGCAATAGAGGAAGACACATGACATTGACTTCTGGTTTCTACACATGCACATACACACATGCCATACTACACCACACCATACTACTCACATGTACATAAAATAGTGGAAAAGGAGAAGGTAAAATTAACTTTATAATATGCTCCATTAGTATATTAAGATATTGTCAGCTGGAGGTGGTGAACATGCCTTAATCCCAGCACTCAGGAGACAGAGCCAGGCGGATCTCAGAGGCCAGTTGGGGCTACACAGTGAGTTGCAGGCCAGTTGGGGCTCTAGGAAGATCCTATCTCAGAAAAAGAGATAGTGCCATTTCATTAGTCAATATAAAATTATTGATATATTTTATATTCTTACTGCTACAAAGTCATCAAAGTTCATTGGATACTTTATATTTACTATGAGTTTTCAATTTAGCCCCGCTGCATTTAAAGCACTCAGTAATTACCTCTAATTAGTGTCTGTCTATGGATTTACACAGATCTATACTGAATCAGTGTACAAATACCTTGTAGGAAGGTCTTGAAAGATGTTCCTTTGACATCTAGAAATTAAAAATATTGGTCTAGATCTTTGGAACAAGATCAAAACCAAATATAAAACTTTATCATTGATATGGAAGAGTTGTCAGACATAGTTTTCAGTAGTATACTAGAATCTCTGCAGGCTTTCTCTTGTACATGGTTTTACTGTAAGAGAACATGGAGAATATCTGAGAGGGACCACAGGATCCTGGATTTGGGGAACATAGTCATATATGGAGTGTCTCTGTAGTTGATTCTGACATGACCTCTCCCTGAAGAATCCATTCCTGGCTGAGAATTATTGGTTACAAAGGAGATGAGGGTTAAAGAGGCTAAGAAGGAAATAGAGAGGTAAAAGAAGGACTCTATTAATTAAACAAGGAAGATGGGAACTTCAACAATGAAGAAAGAAGAGGGTAAGACCACTTACAGATTAAGAATTTCCGTAATCATTGAGTTTGTAATTTAAATAGCGTGGTCTGCCAGCCTACCATGGCCTCTGTGCGTGAAGCAGTCAACAGAGGCAGAATTGCTGCCTAGCTGCTGGAAGATCAGAGCTGAACTGACTTCAAGAAGGGTTGCTGTGTCTCCCAGCCAGGTTGTGTGTGTGTGTGTGTGTGTGTGTGTGTGTGTGTGTGTGTGTGTGTGTATTATCGTTGTCTTTCTGTGAAGCTCAGGTCTAGCACTTACTATGTTGCTGAATGAGACTGGCTTCAAACTGTTGATCTTACATCAGCCTCTCAAGTTCCAGGATTACAGAAATGTGCCATCATGCACAACTATTGTAACTAAATCCTTTTACTTATGTTCTAAGTTTCCTCTCCTTTGGCTCTTATTTATGGATGATGCAGTTTAATTATATGAATACTCACATCTCCGTTTTTTCTTACCCACACTCTATAGAGGTTTATCTATTCCTACTTCTTTGTTCATTGCAGAAAAACTTAAAATTTTCATGAGTAGTGCCTGGATTCACTGTTTTGTAAAGCTCCTAAAGCAATTGTTATGTGCTAAGAGAACTACTAATCTATCCATCCATCTGTCTGTCTGTCTGTCTCTCATATATCTATATATATACATATATATAATTTATCCATCTTCATGTGTTTTGAGTTTGACTCAGAATCCAGCCATATATTGAGCTTTCAATAAATATTGTATGAATGAAAATCAAAAGAGAAAACAAATGAAACATGAGCAAGGAACTCAACAGACACTGGTGGGGAGTCTAATTCACATTTATTTTCTTTATAACGAACAGTTACTAGACAAGATATTAAATACACTATACATATCATGTGATCTTTACATGTTAGTGTATAAATCTTATCCCAAATTATTGAGAGAACAGCTTAAGTATAAAAATAGACTGGAAACTCATAGACCTGAATCTTATTGTGTAAATGAGTCACAAGGTGGAGTAAACTGCTCCACTGAATACTGTGTAAAGGAGAAATTGCTTCATTCCACATAAAGGATTTCACATCAATTTAGAATAACCCCTTCCAATTTCACTAAGAAGTGTTTTATTTTAATGTCAATTCTATATCTACTCCTAATACCCTGTTTATAAGAATATTTATCATTCTTTGCCATGATTCTTTAAAAAATATAAGTTATTTATATTATGGGGGTAGGGTGACATTCCATAGTGCTTGTATGGAGGTCGGAAGACAACTTGGAGGAATTGGTTCTTTTCTTCCACCATGTGGTCTCAGCGGACAAACTGAGGTCTTCAGGGTTGGTGAATAGTGTCAAGACTTTTCAAACCACTGCAGTAACTTGTTGAATCTGCTCTTCAGCTGTTGCTTTTTTTTTAAAATCACTAGTGAGAAATATAAAATACTCTAGAAAAGGAAAATAAGCTGGTAATCACAGACAGTTTATACTGTTCTCTTGGACTGAGACCTGGTAACTAGTAGTGACCTGTTTCATCTCACAAAACCTACAATTGAAGTCACCCAAAAACTACAGCGGGGCTTTCTGACAAACAAGTGTCCAGAGATGGGACCAGTTGGGATTTCAAGGAAAATAGCACTAAGCTCCAGGGTGGTTACTCCCTATAGTATTAATAATCTGGTGACCTTTCAGAGTTCCATGACCTGTTTCCACCATGAACAATGAGTGAAAAATCATGTTTTCTATAGACTAGAGAAAGGGGTTTTCTGCCTAGGCATGTCCATTCAAGTGGCTAAGGTAAGGAATTTATACTAAGATTTAAGGAATTCTGGCCCAGAGTCAGAATCATTTTTTTTTTAATGTGTTTGGAACAGCAACCTAACCACCTTCATCAGTGCTTGGGGGATGCTTAAAGTCCCTGCACATGTTCAAGCCTACACTAAAAACTTGGCAGTGGGTTGTGTCACAGAGCAGTCAAGGTACTCTGATTTTTGGTCAGAATGCAGAAGATAGGGGAACTGGGGAGTCTACACTACCACAATAAAAGATAGTTCTTCTGTACCTGTAGCTATTGCTGTAGTAAGGATTTGGAAATCAAATCTTCCTGATATAGTTTATTAATCTAAAACTTATTAATGTTCCCACAGATGAAAAGAAGTGAAGAATTGCCAAATAAACATACTGACCAAGAGGAAACAAGCATTCTTCGTTGCTGGAAATGTAGAAAATGCATAGTGAGTTCTGGTTCCTTCATGAATTACCTTGAGAGTCAAGTGATTGAGGTGAGTGTTGCCAAATTCAAGGAGTTTTTTACTAAGGAATGTTGTGGGTATAGCCACACACATACTCACTTATTCCTCCATACATGACTGTGTGCTGAGTGCTTTTTTTAAAAATTGACATAATATTTTCATTGGACAAAAAAGCTAAAACTTTTCAAACTAAGAACATTTTAATGTATATAGCTTGTGTATAGTAAACTTGTTTGCAGCTCTAATATTGAATTAGATAAATTGTATTAGCTCTAATATTGAATTAGTTACTTTAAGAAGCTGTGATAAAACACCATGACCAAGGCAGCTTATAGAAAGAAGACTTTATTGGGCTTACATTTCCAGAGGGATTAGGCTATCTTGTAGAGATAGAATGGCAGGAGGCAGCTGGAGCAGAGAGCTTAGCACTCACATCTTCAAGCATACTCAGGATGCAGAGAGAAAACCAGAAGTGGGACAAGGCTATGAGCTCTCAAAGCCTGCTCCAGTGGCGTGCTTTCTCCAGCAAGGCCATACCTGGGCTGGGGATTCCATGACCTTACCAAATGCCAACTGAGTAAATGTTCAAATGCTTGAGCCTCTGGAGATGCCTCTTTCATACCACCACAGATATAAATTAGTTCAAGATATTCAACACTTCCATTTCCCAAGAAATTTGTTTTTCTTCTTTTCAGGAAAAATCGTTTTCTTCTTAGAAAGCAACAACTGCTATAGTGATGTCTGTCTCCACAGGCTAGTGTCACCTATCATGGTCTTCTTTCAAATGAGATAAAATAGCATCCATTCTTTTGTACCTCATATTTTCCCCAGTGTAATTTCTTACACTTTGATTTATGTGTCATGTGTATCAATTTGCTGAGTAGTATGCCATCTGTGAGTATAACATTTTCCATTTCACCATTTTATTTTCTGCTGAGGGGCCTTTGTACTCATCCAGTTTTAAGTTCTGTGTGCTTATTCTGGTTTTTTTTAAGACTGATTTTTTAATATAACAGAAAAAAATAATATCTCAAAATACAGGGCTTAAGACTTAAAAGACAATAAAATTTTTGTTCTGCTTTTTAGAAATGTTTGTTTAATGTATAAGTACACATAAAGAGAAATCATCTTCTGATACACCCAGCAGAAAACTTGCATAAATCCAAGGTCCATATGAAAGGAGGAGCTCTGGCCCCACATTGGTAGCTGGAGTGCGTGCTTCTCTGAGTCACAAACCCAAGCCAGGGGAGGGCCATGCTGATGTATAGAGCAGCCTATATAATTTGTGGAAGATAAAATTACATTTATTCTTGGATTAGCTTCTTCTTTGTGACTATTCATTAAACCAGAGAATATATATATATATGACTATTCATTAAACAAGAATAGATAGATAGATAGATAGATGATAGGTAGGTAGATCGATAGATAGATAGATAGATAGATGATAGGTAGGTAGATCGATAGATAGATAGATAGATAGATGATAGGTAGGTAGATCGATAGATAGATAGATAGATAGATAGATAGATAGATAGATAGATAGTATTTAGGAGTTTCATGTCCTTCACAGATTTCTCAAAACATACAGGAGTATATGCATGGGGTGTGCATAAATCCAGTGTCATTTATTTAGGAGACTTAAGTATCCACAGATTTGGGGACTCTGGACTTAATGGTTCCTTCACCAAGGGATGACTGTATACAATAGGAGAGCATTCCTCTCTACTAGATTTTCGTATAAACATGGGGGCTGGCTTAAATACCTATCATTTAATAAACGGACACTCAGAAAAAGAAAATGACTTTGAACATAATAGTCAAATATATGATTAATTTTCATTGTCTTCATAATTGTAGAACTACTCATTGATATTATAAATTACAGAAAAATAAAGGACAAATTTTTAAGATTGTGTTAATAGGTACAAATATAGTATCTAGTTAAACTCAACTTTAGTTCACAATATAATCTGAAAACTTAGGAATAGATAGAAACTTCCTAAATTTAGTAAAATTGCATCTATGAAAAAGGTACATGTGGCATCACAGTCAATGGAGAAAACTCAGATCCTGCCTTCTGAGAAGCAAAGTAGTATATGAGTTCTCAACTGTGCTTTCAGTATTGTTCTGATGGGTTGGAATCAGTTCAGTGAAATGAGAAAAAGAAATAAGACATTACATGTTAGAATGTAACAAGTAAAACTACCATTATAAACAGCACATCTCTTTGTACAAAAAGTTCTTAGGAATCCATACTATAACTACTCAGGATTGTATTCAGGATACAGCAATTTCTTTTTTAAATTAATTTTTAATTTATGCCTATAGAGTCAGATTTCTGTCCCCAAATGTCCTTCAGTGTGGGTTCATTCACTGCAGCTTGACAACCTGTCAAGAGTGTCACCCTTAAAAGAGACTGACTCTCCCCTTCCCAGCCGCCTTCAGTTGCCAGTAGTTCTTTGGGTAGGGTTTAGGTTTCTTACCCACTTCCCCATGTTTATATTTGGATTTTGGCTGGCTTGAGCTTACATGAGACTTGTCCAGGTTTTCACCATTGCTGTGAGTTCATATGAATAACTGACCTCTGGAAATTTTTGTAAAATTCTTTCTGTTATTTTGTTATTTCTTTTTTGATATATATATACATATATTACATATTTTTGTAGATATATACAGGGTAGTTATATTTTATTTTTTCAAAAAATTTTTTTTTATTTTTTATGTGTATGAGAATATTACCTGCATGTAGGTAAGTGCATCCATGTAATGCAATACCCATGGAGGTCAGAAGAGGGCACTAGACCCGCTGGAACTGGAATTACAGATGATTGTTAGCCACAATGTGAGTGCCAGGAACCAAACCCAGGGCCTCTAAAAGAACAGCCAGTGCTCTTAACCACGAATACATCTATCCAGTTCTATATTTTACTTTTGAAAGAAATTTCTAAGTGAGCATTCATCTTTAGTAATGGTGAATGAGAATTCCATTTGTTCTTTATCATTGTCAACACTTAGTATTTTCAGTCTTTATCATTTTAGCTATGCAGGTAGTTGGATTGTAGTATATCATTATAGTCTTACTTTGTATTTCCCTAGTAACTGATGATGTAAGATACTTTTTCATATGCTTATTAATTCAAGGCCATTTTATATGCTTTACTTTACTCATATCTATTCTGTAGAGTAACCCTTTGGGGAAGAAAAATCTATCATCTCTGCATCAAGATATGGAAACTGGAACACAGATGTTGAAATAATTTGCTTAGGTTCATACTGCATCTAGGCAGTAGGTTTACAGTGGACAGAACAGTTTGAGCACTGGGATAGGAAATAGAAGGGATTGACACAGGAGCCTTAAACCTCAATTGAAATTGGGGCCAGAGTAGCCAAGTCTGATGAGCACTGTGATGTGAGTAGAACAAGACAAAAACTACTTGAGTGTCATGGTAGGTGTGGTATGCAAACTTCTGCCTGGGCTGGTGAGGATGGCAGGCTTCCCAGATGAGGCACTGTGCGTGTGTGTGTGTGTGTGTGTGTGTGTGTGTGTGTTTTAAATGTGATTTTTGAACCATAAAGTCTACCTTCTATAAGAATATAGTTCAATAATTTTTAATTGTGAAGTTTTCACCACCAAACTGTTTTAGAACTCTCCAATGTCCCTTTGTCATGCACCATCCCATGTAGCCTACAATCCGATTCTTGTTTCTTTAGATTCATGCATATAATGCACTCATCATATAAATATGTGGAAGTTATTGAAAATACCTTCTAGAATAAAGTATATTTATATAAACATATACAATTATTTATAATTATACAATTATATAATATTGTGTATGATATACAATTATACTTATGTTAATTTTTATATATACTAAAATGTATATGAAATAAAGTATACACATATAAAAACTATTAAGAACAAGGCAAAAAATACTTGAGTGTCACAGTAGGTGTGGTATGCAATCGCAGGTTTCTGTAGCAATGTAATTGTTTATTAGGGCAGTGGGCATGTTGTAATTTGCTGTCCTTAAATCATTTTTTAAGCTATAAAATATATTTTTCACATTATAAATGTATACATTTCATAAGATATTAAAGATGAACATTAAATGATCTTTTTAAATTAAAGGAACCATAAAGTAAATAATTGAGACCTGAAAATAACTTCATCAGTTGTTTTGTTGAAGATTGATTTTATTGCCCATCAAAATATCTCTATGTATTACCTTTTGAAGTTAATATACAGTTACATACATTGAAAAGCAGTGTTTTATTTTCTGAACTTATTGTAAATGAAATAATACTGTAGGAGGGATTTTGAGAATTCTTGCTGTGATAGACTTTCTTATACCTCCTATGGCAGCCATGCAGGGGTAAATCTTGACATGGGGCCGCAGTATCAATAGGACACGTGTGTGCTGCACATAACTGAGCAATTCCTAGCGGTTTGCAGATGAGACACATCAGCCCTGGTGACCGATCATTACTGTGGTTCCACCCTCTCTTCAGACATTTTCAGGGATGAAATTTGTATCTTCTGTGAAGTCTTTTTTTCTTGTATGTTTTAAATTAGGCTGCTTTGACTCAGAAGTTTGAAAAAAAGATATATTCTAAATATTCATCCTTTGTTGGTTATTCTAGTTTAAGTATTTACTATTTTATAAACTTATATTTCATTCTTTTATATCTTTTGATGAATCAAAGGTTCATGATATAATTTAGTTGATTTTTTTGTCCTTTCCATGTTTTTTTCTTTAACAGATTTTTTATTTAT
>NW_008331125.1:1300694-1304337 GCF_000622305.1 Nannospalax galili | reverse complement strand
TGAGACGGAAAATTGAATGAGTTTTTACCCTTTAAAGAAGATCTCCATTTCATTTTAAAATATGCCGTTTCCTACATTTTTAATGCTACTAACACTTAGATGTTTGCACATCTCTATGTGTCTGATTATTACTAGTCATAGTCAGTTACACTTGGATCCTTTGTACCTGAGTATGGATATAAAGTCATCAGGTAGATTTCACTGGTAATGTTTATCACCTCTACTATTTAACATGAAGTAATTTTTATGCTTCCTCCTCAAATAGAAGTCTTTTTTTTAATTTGTTGATTTTTTTGTATGTATATCATACAGAACATCCCCCACAATCTTATTAATCTATAAACCCACTTTCCAAATGGCACCCTCCCATAGCTTCCCCCCTCCCACACACTGGAGCCCGTATATTCTGTCATCCCTGTTACTGGCCACTGTGTTGTTGGTGCCCCCAGCCATTCCCCAGTGCTTGTCATTGGCTGAATCTAGTCAGCCTATCTAGAGAGCCTTGTTGTAGGAAGATCAGCTGTTCCTCATCTAGCAGCAATAAGTTTCAATATTCCTTGTAAGATTGGGGTCTGCTGTTCATTTTCCCAGTTCTATGCTGGGTTACTGTCTGGGAGTCTTTTGAGCCACCCTGGCCAATAACTCAAAAGAAAGATATCTCCTCTCTGGCATTATTTCTTGTTATGTAGCCTTTAGCTATACATTTTTATTTTATGTGTATTCGTGTATTGCCTGCATGTAGGTAAGTGCACCCGTGTCATTCAGTGCCTGCAGAGAACAGAAGAGACTATCCAATCTCCTGGAACTGGAGTTACAGACAGTTGTTAGCTGCCATGTGGGTTCTGGAATTCGAACCCAGATCTTCTACCAGAAGAGTCAGTGTTCTTAACTGCTGAGCCATCTCTTCAGCCCCAAGTTTTGAAGAAATTCTCCTGTGCTCCAAGAGGAAATTTTTTCCATTCCTTCTAAAGAATACCAAATTGAGATGCCTAGGGGATTTCTACCCTGCCTCTCTTCTGCATTTTTATGAGCAATAGTTAGTTCTCCATGAATAATATGCTGAGGTTATAACTATGCTTGATGAGGAGGATTCCCTCTCTGGGCTCTCCCCAGCCTGAGGAAACTTATCTGCCAAACTCCATGCAGACATGAAAGTATTCTCAGAACCTTATGGGGCATCAGGAAACTAGGGAAACAACATCAAGTGCTGTTGGCTCTAGGGCCGTACCTCTTTAGCCTTTGCCATTGCTGGAATACAGAAGTCTCATAGTCTGCCTGTCAGCCTTGACAGAAACAAGGAACTGGGCACTGGTGTGATCTTCGCTATAGCATAGCTAAGAACCCCATCCCCAAACCACACTTGCTGTAAGAAACATCACAAATAACTGTAATCTCTGCTTTAATAATACTGAGTGGATTTATCCTTGGTGGAAGCTTAGCTATGTGTGAAAGTTGAGCTGTAAGAGGAGATGGGACATTTGAGCTTCAGGTTTTCAGCCACTGACATGTAACATGGCATGTATTAGGGGATTTAGAATGGAGTGACATCTTTGTGTAACATCTATGATGTCCACGGAGAGAAAAGGGGACCTCCATCCTGCCTTCAGGTTTGAACTTCATGAAGTGTGGCTAACAACCATAATCACAAGCAAAATAATCATAAAACTTCTAAAAGCATTTCAAAATAAAGTACTAGAAAGTATTTCTGTGGAATACTGTACCGAGACTGGTACCTTCAGTTTCAGTTTTGTTATAGTTTGGGACTATCATAGTTTACATGACTATAGAATATTGTTGCATATAGAATATAAATGGTGTGATGCCAAGGAGCTCAGAAAGTAACCAACTGTGACTAGTAATAATCAGATATATAGAGATTAGAAATGCATGTGCAAACATCTTAATGTCAGTAGGCTTGGAATGAATTTTTCTGCATGAAACTGTGTGTTTTGACAACAAAGTGGAGATCTTTTTTAAACGTTGGAACCTCATTTAATTTTTTGTCTTATAGAGTTTATACTGAGTAAAAGATTATATAAGTGTAATAATTTAACTGTAAACCTAAAAATTTACAGCCAATTTTGAAAGATGCGTCTTGGCTCAGGAAATTGTTATTGAATATGTCAATGCCGTTGTAATGAAATGCTTCTTCTAAGTATGTAGCTATTAAATAATTTTTTAAAAAGTGGAGAATTGACAATATATAGCTAGTGACTGCCACTAGGGGTGTACATACAATCACTTTTAGTGTGTATATAGGGTAAGAGAGAACAGGGCTGAATATGTATCGGTTTAGTGTTAAAAACAGAAGATCACAAAAGGGAAAGGTATTGAAAAGATCATGGTGAAAGCTAGGAGTAGCAGTAAAGAAGTCAAGGGATAAATGTCTTCCAGCAAATAAAAAGTCCTTGATTAGTGTTACATATTGCAGGGTGGTCTAGACAGCTAGACACTGCCTTCAGTGTGCATTTAAATATCACATGATTCTAGAGGTTGCTGGGATATGAAACTTGCCTCTTATTTGTCCAAAGGTGGTGTACAAATTGTAGGTCCTGTTGTAAAAGCCTCAGTTGAGAATTAAAGTTGTGCATTGGTTTTAACAGAGATCATTAATCAATGTTTCTTACAGTTCGGAGAGTTGTACGGATGGGTATCAAATTCTAGGAGGAGGAGGAAACACACCTGAAATAGTCCAATATTCACTACAAAACTAATGATTAGGCCATGACTCTTTTTTCCATCACCAGCCTGTGACCTATTTCATTTTTATCACTCCATTGCTAATGCAGCGGCTGCATGGACATCAATAGATGTTTGGTTGATTGTTGGATCATGTAATTCCTTTTAAGATTTTTAAAATTTTAAATGTATGGGTGTTTGCCTGCATGTGAATATGTGTATCACATACATGCCTTGTGCCCACAGAGGGCAGAAGACGGGTCAGATCCAGTAGAACAAAAGTTACAGAGAGTTGTAAGCAGCTGTGTGGGTGCTGGAACCCAAACCTAGGTCTTCTGCAATAGCAGCAAGTTCTCTTAACTCCTGAGCCATGTCCAGCCCCTCCTTTACCTTTTAGATAATTTTTTCATATTTTTTCGGGCTCTATTATTTGGTTGCTACCTTTTCTTGACTCAAATCTTAAAATGTTTTTTACTCATTGGTTTTTAGTATTTTGTGTTACCATTTCTTTAGTATTAGCATATATATTTATTCATGTGTTATGATATACTGTGAACTGAGTTGTATGCTTCTCAAATTCATATGTGGAAGTACAGTGGGACTGTACATGAAGGGAGGGTTTTAGGTGGTAATTAAGGATAAATAAATCATAAGGATAACACTTTAATCCAGGCAGAATGTGGCTTTAAAAGGAGACTATGTAAGGCTACCAATCAAAGGTAGCTGTCTTCAAGGTAGGAAGAGCCCTCACCAGGACCCAAATATGCTAGCACCCTGACCTTGGACTTTCAGCCTCTATAACAGTAAGAAAGGAAATGTCTTTGAATTTTAAAAAGATCATTTTTGGTATAGTGTGAGGAGTGTATTAGAAAGGGGGCAAGAGTGGGTGCAGGAAGACCATGTGGTCTTAAGTGAAGCAGTCTTTCTCTAGTTAGTTCTCTTTCCCTCCCTCTCCCTCCTCCCC
>NW_008331125.1:1285935-1300594 GCF_000622305.1 Nannospalax galili | reverse complement strand
CTCCCTTCTCTCCTCTTCCTCCTCCCCTTCCCTCTCCCTCCTCCCCTCTTCCTCCTCCCCTTCCCTCTCCCTCCTCTCCTCTTCCTCCTCCCCTTCCCTCTCCCTCCTCTCCTCTTCCTCCTCCCCTTCCCTCTCCCTCCTCCCCTCTTCCTCCTCCCCTTCCCTCTCCTTCCTCCCCTCTCCCATCTCCCTTCTTCTCTTCTTCATTCAAACCTTTTGATTAAAAAACTTTTGTTGCTTGAAGTGCTTTCTCAGAGTGCACATAAAACAACAACAAAAACAGGGAATTTGGTAGAATATTGAGTTCTTTAAATTTGTACCCCTTTAAGCATTTAATTAATAATAAAAGAATTAACAATGCTAAATGATATTCTCATCACATAATTTTTCTCTTGGTGTACACAGCTGCAGTAGTTAGATAATAAAGTTGCTTACTTTTAAAGAATCTGCTGAGGTAATGCTGTTGTTTATGTTGGAAGAGTTAAAACATCTTCAAATCATTAACAGTATCACATCATAAATTTTTTACATTCAAATGGTACGACATAATTAAAAACTGAAATGCCATATAATGCTAACAATAATGTGTCAAGTTTGGAATCTTCCTCTACACAGCATCTGAAGCCATTTCCTGCTCAGAGATTAAAGTAAGGCGATGCCTTAGCTCCCCCTGCTGCTAGAATAAATCCCTTTATTTATAATTGTTTTGTCGATATTTTGCTGCTGGTATTATGTGAAATTGGCTTAGTTTGGTTTCTCCTCTTTCCTTTCTCCTCTTACCTGATAGATTTGATAAGGATAATCTATCTAGTAAGGTTTCTGATCCTATTAAAGTAGCTTTTTCTAGTTTTTAAGCTCATTATTGCCAAGAAGATCACCTATTATCCTATTTTAAAGATTTTAAATTCCTCAAACTGGGTTGCTTCTGATTCCATCATTCATCTTTTAAAATTATTATTGTATTATTTGGAATGTACAATAATAGATTTCATCATATTTTTAGACATTTTGCTTATATTTGCCCCTCTATAACCTCCCCATCCCTCTCCCTACCTCAGTCTACTTCCTTCCCCCCAAACCCTTCTCCCCTCTTCTAGCTCACTCACTCACTTACTCACTCTCTCGCTCTTTCTCAGAGTCTAGATCCACATAGAAAAGCAAATGTGATCCTCTGTCTTTCTTGCCTACATATTCATTAATATTCAGACTTCTCTTAGTTCGGTGGTGGACTACTTGTTTAGCATGTGCAAGGTGTAGACTTCAGTCATCGGCACTGCAGAAAACAGCAGCAACAAAGCCAAAACATTTTGCAGATAATTTTTATGACTTTGAAAATTAAGTAATTTAAGACATAAATTTAAATATCATGGTTAGTGTTTCCCATTTTGCCCATAAAATTATGTTTGAAGTAAGTATTATAATACATGTGTATCTTTTTACTAAGATATGTCTGTATGAATACATGTTGATAATCTCACGAATAGTTGTGGTTTCCTTGTTTAGCTTTGTCTATCTTTCTTTTTTCTGATAAATTTTTTATTAAATTTTTGTGTATATCACACAGAATATCTTAATCATTTATACCTCCCCTTCCCCATTGGCACCCTCCCATAGCCTCCCCTGACTGGAATTCATGCACTCTGTCATTTGTGTTAAGGCCTATTGAGTCAAGTTAGTGTCCCCAGATGACCCTCAGTACAAGTACATCCTCCGAGATAAACTCAGCCTATCTAGAGTTCCTCCCATTAAGATCAGCTCTTCCTCACCCAGCAGCAATCAACTGCCAGTAGTTCTTCAGTTAATATTGTGGCCTGCTGCCATTTCCACAGTTCTATGCTGGGTTTTTGTCTGCTTGAGTTTGCGTGGGTCTTGTACTTGATGACGCATTTGCTATAGGTTCATATGAGCAAGGTTCCAAGAGCCTGTAGGACTCTTTTTCCATATGGTCATGAACCTTCTCTCTGGCTCTTAACAGTCTTTCTGTCCACTCTTCTTGCAATGGTCCCTGTCCCTGAGCCCTGGGTGGGTGGAGTTTAATATAAGAGTCCTGCCCAAGGACCCACATGCTGCAAACTCTTAATCTCTCCTCTTGTGTCATTTGTGACCTTTTGTGTTCCGGGTCCTCTGCTGCATGAGGGCACTTCATTGATGAGAGTTGAGAGATGCATTATTATTCTCTCTACCCCTTGTTCTACTATGATCCGTGAGCCTTAGTATAGAAGTTACATTGTAGATGTGTCACATAGGCTTGAGCAATTCACAGACAATCTCTCTGTATGACCAGTTGTGGAACTCTAATAATCTCTGTCTGCTACAAAAGAAGCTTCTTTGATGATTGGTGGCTGGGATACTTGTCTGTAAATATCAGAATCAAAGTTTGCACATAATAAGAAATTACATTTTTCTAGTAATGTGAGAGCCTTGAGGTTTTCTCTAAGATCTATGACCCTTCCAGCCATGTGTAATTGACTATTTGTACAATGATCTTTCTTTGCCTGAACTCCATATCTAAGTTTTCCAAAAGAAGACAATACTGTACATTGAACCCAGCCTTTTATGCAACTCTTACCCATATCAATTGCTGTAACTAATCCTCCTCCTCCCCCGCTCCTCCCACCCCTCCCCAGCAGTGAAAGAATACTTTAAATTTTAACTGTTTAGATAAAAGTATTTGCTTTATATTAATAGTTCTCAAATGAAGGAGATGTTGTTGGGATGCTAGATAACAAAAATAGGTATGGAATTTTTTTTCCCTCTGAATTCACCGTTCTGCATAAGTTAAGCTGTTATTTTGTCTACTTTAAAAACATGTTTTAGGTTTACTTGTGTGTGTGTAGGGAAGAATGGCAACCTCATGCTTTAAATATGCTCAGGCTAGGGATAGAAGATAGTTTATGGTCCTAAAATCAGTATTTATTTGCTATATGAGGTAACATGAATTCTGAAGCCAATGTGATTGAATGGAAATTCCTGCATTGTTATTTACTATGTGACCTAGACACTTTGTTTCAAAGTCATTTAATTTTGCTTGCTTCAGTGTTCTTATCTTCAAAATATGGGAAAAAATGCTTAAGCAGTGCTTAGGGCAGAGTGAGCACAATACCAGTATTTGCTACTTACTAAAAATCAGAAGAACATATATTGTAAAACTTCTTCACCTCTACAGTCATATCTAAATAGGAACATTCAGAGAACCTCTAAAGAATTTACAGTGGATAATGATTGCTTAGTGTTATGATCAATGTTATATGATAAATATTATCAATGTATAACATTAGATGAAATAATAAAGGTATGCGGGTTCTCCTCAGGCCAGCTGTGAAGACCCTAACCTGGATCGGGTCCCCTGCCGATTAGGGGGGGTAAGAGGCGTGGGGTCAAGACACACAGACCCCGGGAGTTGGGTAGAAGCAAGCACTAGGCGAGGTGCTGCAGGCTCGTTTATTGCAGGAGGGGGCAGGCCTTATATTTCCCTTTTCTCTGCCCCCAAGTCCCTTTAGTCAGCGTATCATTTTCTCATTGGTCCGTGCCCCGCAGTCTGTCAGCAGTCACTGGGCTCGCAGCGGGGTATGGAGTCGGAAGCGTGGGCTCCTTTTGGCAGGCTATTTGCGGACCAAGAAGTGAAGTGAATTCTTGCTGAATCCCTGGGCTCTGGGTCTGCGCCATCTTTGGAGGTCTCCTGCTACAATAAAGCTTGCATAGTGAAATAATACATGATCACTTCATGACAAAGTTCCTGTTTTTTAACAAATCTCTTTACTAGGTCTGTGTGGTTAACACTAGATCTAATAATTAGTAAATATTGTTAGGTTGACTACCATTAACTTATTTTGATATTAATAATCTATTATTCTTTCTACCAGTATGAAATTTTTTCTTTCATTTATTCCTTCCTTCCTTTCCTTTTTACTTTGCTCATATATAAACACTCTTGAAGTCAGAACAAATTCTGGGCTTTATAATGAAAATATCATCTTATTTTCAATTCTAGTTTGCCTTATCTGCAAGAACCCTTTGAAGAATTCATTAAGAGTTGTACTAATCTGTACAAGTATCACCTTCTAATGGAAGCAGCCAATGAATTTGGATATTTCACAAGATTAACCCTATTCTTCAATAAGTTTGCACTTCTATTTTGTCTCTAAGATAACAAATACTTATGTAAAACTACACTGTTCAATTTTATTAAGTCATTTGAAAATTGAGTTTAGATTAAAACTCTGTTTAATGGGTCAACAAATTGTCAAGAAGTTAGATTTTTAAATGAATTTCTAACAATGCAGAAAATGAAACACACATACTGTTATCCATGCACATTTTTGTAGTCTTCAAAAATTTGGAAAAAATACTTCAAAACCCAAATGACTAGGGAAAGGAGAGATTACAGTGAGCATTTTAAAGCTGTATGCTTAGCAGTTATCTTTAGACTATCCAACATTTACCCACTATAATTTAAGGCACTGCCTTAAGGCCTGAGGATATCATGAGTACTAAGTATATTCTCCATGGAGCTTACCAGGTAATGGGGCTTGGACTTAGCAACTAAAGAAAGAAAGGTAGCTACTACAGATTTTGTATTGGGGAATTTTTAGGAGATGACTATTATTTTCATCATGAACAGAATGAAGTTGTATTTTGATTGTTAACATATATAAAAAAGCAAATGACAGTAATCACTGGTATCTATATAGGATTAGTTTCAGGACCCCATGCAGATATCAAAATGTGCAGATGCTTAAGACCCAAATATAACAATTTATAATACTTTCATGTAACCTATGTGTATCCACTTATGTACTTTAAATCATCTTTGGCTTATTTACAATACCTAATACAATTAAACACTGTGTAAATATTCATTGTATGGCAGGTATAGAAATAATGACTAGATGCAGTACATGTTTTCTCTGAATATTTTGATTTATGGTTGGTTGGGTCCATAGTATTGGAATCCATATATGCAGAGAATAATTTATTTAGAAAATAATATGTTTGGAAATATAATTGAGATTAATTTTTTCTTTCTGGAAAAATGTATTTGTAGTGATGTTAATCCTATAAATATTAACATGAAACAGTGTAAGTATTTAAAATCTAGAGCAAAATAAAACACTTAGAAACATTTAAAATTATTCTTCAGATCGTAACGTTTTTCCATCTTTTGCTGTTGTACTCTACCTTTGATGGTAGTTTTTCTCGAACTTCCTGATAAAATATTTTGCGGTTATATAGGATTTTCAGTTTTTTGTTTTTTCCAAGTCATCCTAATTTATGTCTGACTTAGGCTAGCAGTGAGTGAACTGTCATGTAAAGTAGTCACTATCAGAATTAAAATGCTGGAAAAGTAGGTGATGGCAGGCACACAAAACAGGTTCAAAAATGTCTCAAGGTTCTGAACATCACCACGTATGAAATCATAAGCAAGGTATTTAGAGTATAGTCACTCTAGGGTTAGGAAGAAGAGTATAAGTGTTTACTAAGCATCCCAGCTACCTCTGAGGCTGGGGACATGAGGGCCACATTCTGGGAACTAATTTATTTATTTATTTTTTTAGTTCTTAGTAGAAAAGGGCCTTGCCAGAGTGATGCTGTTCTATATCAAACTCTCTTTGATATAGAAATTTGCAGCCGCACACTTTTTTAGACTAAGCTTGAAGCCCTAGAATTCCCAGTAACTAATCAATGCCAGGATTTCTCCTGTAGGGTGAGGGGCAAGCCTGGCAACACCTATAATTATATTATGTTGTGAATTGTTAAGGAAGAGGATTCAAATGTCTTTGTTTTCATGTAGTTTACTTGCTGTTGAATGAGCAAGTAGGGACCCACTGTGACTTGAAGTACTTCTCTCGATAAAATTAACTGTGTTTTCTTGAGATATTTGAAAGAATTTACAGAACTCTCTGCCCAAAGTGTTTCCAACCTGTGACCCAATAGCCTGCCTTGGAAGGACAGAATGCTCTGGGCCTTAGGGGACTTCAGTGCCTCCCAAATTCATGTTCTTTTTGTATGTAAAATATAACCATTCCTTCCCAGTACCTCCAAAGTCTTGTTCTGGCCCCAATTCAAAAGCCCAGTCTCAAGTCAATCTGCTATATATGGGACTCAGGCAAATTCCCCTCCAGATGTGAGCCTGAAAAATCAAAATAAGCCCCCATGCTTCTAAAGCACAAAGGTTAGACAGGCATTAAACAGATAGGCCTAGTACAAAGAGAGAAATAGGCAGGAAAAAAAATAAGGAGAGCTGGTCCCAAATAGGTATAAAATTCATTCTCAGGGCTTATAGTGCTAAAATGTTGATCTGGAGCATGATATTCCTTGATTCCATGCCCCACATGACTAGATCTCCAGGGCATCTGCAACCTGCCCTAATAGCTTATCTGGCTGCTTTTAACAGATTTGGGTTTTCCTGCCTTTAGCTCTTCTAGAGTTATATGCTGTTAACGCTCTAGATTTGTAGTCTCAAAGGTGGCCCCATTCCAATAGATCCAGTCTGTGATGACTGAACCCCTGTGTCAAGTTCTTGCCAGAGCTCCCAGGATGTCTGTTATATCCTTGAAATTAGGTGGAGGAAACCAGGCTGCATAGCTCCTGCATTCTGTGAGTACAGCATGGACACTACCAAACTTCACAGCCTACACCTTCCAGACCAGCAACCTAAGCTACATATGAGCCAATTGGAGCCTGTATTAGTTACTTTTCTGTTTCTGTGATAGAAACACTGACCAAATCAACTTATAAAAGGGAAGAGTTTATTTGAGCTTACAGTTCCAGGGGAATTACAGTCCATCATGGTGGGGAGGCATGGTAGCTAGAGGTGGCTGGAGCAGGAGCGGAAGCTAAGCTCTCACAACTTCAAGCAGGCACAGGAAGCAAGAGAACAACTCAAGATCTGCAAGGCTTAAGAACTCTCTAAGCCTGCACCCAGTGATGTACTTCCTCCAACAGCCACACATAGGGACAAAATGTCTAAATACTTGGAGCCTATGGGGCACATTCTCATTGAAACCATCACATTCCACTGCCTGCTCTCCATAGGCTCATGATTGTATAAAATGCCAAGTACATTTAGTTCAACCTTAGAAGTCCCCATAGTCATTACAGTCTCGGTACTACTCAAAAGTCCGCAGTCCAAAGTCTCTTCTGAAACTCAAGGAAATCACTTAACTGTAAGTCGCTGTAAAATCAAAAGACAAATTACATACTCCCAACACACAATGGAACTGAATACACATTACCATTCCAAAAGGGATGAATGGAGGCATAGTGAGGAAATACTGGACCAAAACAAGACTGAAAACCAGCAGGGTAAACACCAAATTCAGTGGTTCCATGTCCGACTTCTGGGACTCTACTTCCTGACTCTGCTTCTCTAACTTTGCTGTGTGCAACATACAGCTCTCTTTTGGGCTGGTCCCACTCCCTGTATGCAGGTCTTTTTGGCAGATGCCTCACAGCTCTGGCATCACGAATGTCTTCTTGGGGTCTCCACTGCCAACCAGGCTTCACCTTCACAGCTTCACTAAATGGCCTATCAGGCAGGGCCTTCTTTGTGCAGGAAAACCCCTGCTGCACACTGTCTGGCCTCAGTGGCTCTCTGAAACCCTGGAGGAAGAACTGATGACCCCTTCACTCTTGCATCTTTCATGCCTCTAAAGCCAGCACCAGGTTAAAGACACTGCCAAGTTTGACTGCAGGTTTGGGCTGGACTCCAGTCTGCTTTATCCATGGAGGCACTCTCTCCATTGTTTAAGTCCAAATCTCTAGGCCCCTCCTTAATCACTTTAATCTCCTTATCGAAGGGATCCTCTCCAGCACATGCCAGGGCTCCAGCGGCTCCAACATTTCTGTACTTCTGTATTTCTTTCTGCCCTATTTGCTCTTTTTCATTGTATCTCTGCATAATATTCACCATTAATAGCTATGCCACCATTTCTACGTTAGGCTATCTTGAAATTTCTTCCACTAGGGAAATTAGTCCATTGCTTTTCAACTTAGCCTCAGGCAAGCTTTTGGGCCATGGGCAGACTCCAGCCAGATTCTTTGCCAAAATATCTGAGTTTCTGCTTAAGTCCTTATTTCCCTCTGGAGCTACATTGTTCTCAACACTACTTTCTTCCAGGTGCTTACTAGAATGGCCTGTTAAGCTTTGCTTACAACAATCAACCACTTTTCTAGCCCAAACTTCCAAAATCTTCCACATTCCTCCAAAACCCCACATGCAGGTTCTTCACACCCAACAGCCCACTCTCTGGTACCAAATTACTGTATTAGTTACTTTTCTATTGCTGTGACAGAAACACTGACCAAAGCGATGTATAAAAAGAAGAGTTTGAGCTTATGGTTGCAAAGAGGCAAGAGTCCATCTTGGTGGGGAGGCATGGTGGCAGAGGTGGCTGGAGGAGGAGGGAAGCTAAGCTCTCACACCTTCAAGCAGGCACAGGAAACCAGACAGCAACTCGAGATTTGGCAAGGCTTAAGAACTCTCTAAGCCTGCCCCCAGTGTTGTGCTTCCTCCAACATAGCCACACTTTAAGACCTCCCAGAACAGCGCCACCAACTAAGGACAACATGTCTAAATACTTGGAGCCTGTGTGGGACATTCTCGTTCAAACCATCACAGAGCCCTTGTACCAGAACTTAGGGAGCAGAGGTTTGAGGACAGCATGAACTGAGGTCCTTTGGGTACCTCTCAGTTTCCCATACCTTGTTCCTCATTTTTGCTGGGGACTTCATCAGAATGGAGTTTACTGCCCATATTTCTACCACAGTAGGATGACTACCACTTAATCTCTAAGACATCTACAGCTCTCTGTTTCTTCTGAGCCTTCACTGGAGCTGCCGTGGCAGGTTCATTCTTAGCCATCTAGACTTTTCCAAGCATGTCCCTCAAAACTATTCCAACCTCTACCTATTATCTAGTTCCAAGGCCCAGTTTGTGTACTTGTTACAGCCACACCCCACCTTTCCCATGCTAACTCTCAATCTTAGACTGTTGTGTGTAACACAGCAGACATCAGAGACTATCTTAATAAGAAAAGACAATTTACCTCATGTATTTCTGGAAGTTAAGAAGTCCAGTATCTAGATCCTAAGTATTCCCCTTTCTTCTGCTGAAAACTTGGCTTGATATTTTGTCAGATTAAAACAACTTTTAGTTTGGCATGGTGCCTCACGCCTTTAATCCCAGCACTGGGGAGAAAGAGGCAGGAGAATCTCTGTGAGAGCCGTATCATCCTGGTCTACCTAGCAAGTTCCAGTACAGCTTGGCTACAGGGAGAGCCTCTCTCAAAACAAAAAGAAAAAATCTGAAACTTTTAGAAGGATAGTTTAGGTTAGGCCATTAAATGGTATATTTTTGAAAGGATATATATTAGCCTATCTTATTTTTATCCATGTATCAACCTGAATCAGAGGACATACTGCTGCCCAGTTCACCAGGTCAATTGCTAAGCTCATTTAGAGGCTTGACCTAAAATGTTGTTTTGACAGAATCCCAAACAAAGCCTAATTTATGCAACTATTAAAAAACTGATTAGCTTTTTTGTCTCTTCATTACATATTTTAATCTGGATAATACATATTACATTCTGATTCTCCAAGGCATATGTACAAAAAGAAGATACCCTTTGCTGTCAGAATTTCTTTGAAACAGCAAAACTAGCTCCATTTTGTTCTAGTTGCTTTACTCTGTGTGTTTGCCAAGCCATTCCCACTGCAGACAACCAGGCAGAACATCTCATGCAGACAGTTTCAGGGAGTACATTGTTTCTACAATACTGGAAAATTTACAAGTAGCCAGGTAGCACTTCAGGTAGCATGTCCTCCCACTCAGTCTAATTGAAACTTATGGTTAACAGAAAACCTGTTAACTGACCTGCCTCTGGTGCTCTGATGTAACTATGGCATGATCTAGTTGTGCTTGTAAACTTTGTAGACCCTGTCCTGCTTCTCTTTGGGTCGAGAGTTCTTTTGGGCATTAGCCTCCTCTCTGACTGCCAGCTATTAATAAACAACTCATAAGTCAAACTTCACTATGTGACTTTCCTCTGTGCATCTTGCTTGGTATTACATTATGAAGTTCTGGCTTTAATTTTTGCTAATGGTGGGGCTAGAGGACAAAATTTATTTTAATCAAGCAATTAATTTACTAAAGAAAAGGTCTTGCTTGGGGAGCCTAGGCTGGCCTCAGACTCATAATCCTCCCACTTTATTTCCTGAGTTTTGGGATTGGAGGCATGTGCCACCACACAAAGCTTGCAAATGTTTCATAATCATTTTTCTTTGAAGATTTTTTTTTGGTTTTTGATCAGTTTTTACTATGGCATAATTTATATAGTAAAATATACATTTCAGCTAATTTAACCAATGTATGTATATTCATCTCACTATCACCATTAGCAGATAAGTGGCATTCTGTCTCTATTTCTTTCACTTTTTACCAAACATTATTGGATATGTTTCTTTCAAATATAAACAAACCCACATCATTTTCATTATTTATTGGGGTTTAATTCCAAGTGAGAACAGAGTTTAGTCCCAATCACTGGACTTCCTGCAAAATGTTCCCCTTCCAGACTTTTCCCACCATCATAGCACATTTCCCTATTTCTTTTTGAACTGTTCTTGAAGCTGTTCTTGCCTGGAGAGAGGAAGATTTCCACTGAAGCCCTACTAAGTTTCCATAGGACCTTTCTTTATTCTAGTTTCCACTGCTGCCATAAGGTTCATTCTTTACTGTCATAAATTTTGTACTTGAATATAGTAAGCTGTTTGCTCCCTCATTAATCTCTCAGAAGTTCCCAACATTGAAAGTTCCTTGTCTAGATTTTCTACTTTAGCTATTGATTTTATATATATATGGAGTACATAGTGTGGCACAGTAGAAGGATAGATTGGAGGAAGTACCAACTATATCCTGTTGAAACCAGCAATTACTGCCTTCTCTGCCTGTATTTCCCCTACATCATTGTATCAGGAAGAGGAATATAATAAACATTTCTACATTTTCATGGCGTTCTTGAGAGGAGACATGTTAGGGAGCCAGAAGTGAGAGCCAGAAACTGTTCCCAGTATTGCCTCCTTTTCCTAACTTTTCGTCCATTCATGTCCTCATGTTATTTTCATGTGCTTGACTGGCCCTCTTTCAGTGGTGTCAGCATTGATGCAGGGGAAATAACGGTTCCCTCTTGGGATTCTTAGTCTCATTAGTAAAAGAGTTTAAGAATAGACTTGAACTGAAGCTTAAAGATAACTTGATTAGCTTTTAAAAGAAAAATCCTCAGGACAGCAAGCTGTTAAATCTCCTCAGCTGCTAGGAGGGGAACAGGAGAGAGGAGAAAAGCCATGCCTTTAAACTGGCATGGAGGTCAGACACATGGTAGGCTAGCTGTCATCTGGTGGTAGAGAGGGAAGTTTTAGAGAAAGTATAAGGAAACCTAACATGTTGAAGAAGCCCCAAAGTGTTAGGGAAAGCATGCTTAGAAAAGAGAAAGAAGAAAAAAAGAAATTAGCTTTTCTGAATTCTTCAGAAAGCAGACAGAGTTATGGAACTATATGGCGGTGTCTTAGTAGACTACTATGCTATGGGGTGGGGATTCTGGCTAGAAAAGTCTTAAGGTGAATCCACCTTCCTAGAGTTGGTCACTTGGCCAGGTGATTGACTTGGCCCAACTGGAATATTGGGTTTCCACCCAGACCAGAAATTCTATTCTCTAGACCGGGAGTTGCCTCTTAAATTGCATTTGTTGTTTCCATAACAACACTGACATAGGGAGGTGGGTAGGTTTTATACTGCTAAGCTGAGTAGGAGGTCATGTATCTTGGATACTTTCTTTAGTCAGCTGTAAAGAGTTTCTATTTAACATTGAGATATTTTTAGCCTATTTTATAGGATTTTAAAGATATTAGAATGGAAAAAAGTTCAAAATATTTTTCTTTATTAAATTAATGCTTTAATACAGAGAGTATAAAAATTTTACATATTAATGGAAAAATAGAATGCTTTAGCACATGACTATATTGTATATTGTTTAAATAAGATTAACCATATATCCTCAAGCCTTTATTTTTCTTATGATTAAAAACTTTCAAAATTCTTTGTTTTTTGAACAGAAATTTACTGTCATCTGTTCTCACTGTGCCATGCAGAAACACAGCAGAACTTATTGGTTTTACTAGTTGTAACTTAGTACCCATTGATCAGGGATTAGCACTGATTATTATCCATATACAGTTGTGTACAGCATTAAAAATAATGAAATGTGGCCTAACATGGAACAGTAACTCTTGTCCCTTTTCCCTTTCAATTTTACATTGTGAAGTAATTGTTTTGTTTGGGGCCTGAACAAAATTAGATTAAGATGTATTCTTTACAGATCTTACCAATGCATAAATAAATCACATCACAGTGTTTTGTCTACACCTGGATTAAGATCTAGTACCGGGAGAGAAAAGTAGTTGTAAGGCCCACAAGGAATCACTTTGGGAAAGAAGAGCTAGAAATTCTGGGTGGTCATGCTTCTAAGTCACAACCTAAAATAGATTATTCCGTGAAGAGGGCCTTTCTCTTATCACCAACCATGATTAGAGACTTCATAGACAGGTAGACATTTCCTTGTGTTGTTGTGTTAATCTGACTGACTGTAGACTGTTTGGAAAATCTGAGAGAAAGCAATGTACTTTAGTAATTGTAAGACTATTCAGTGTAAATCTGACCCTGAAAAGTAGCATGTGTTGGGGAGCCTTATTCTGTCCCTGTTCCTCTCAGGAAACCCCTTCATGTTGTTCATAATGTGTTTTAGACATCCCTTTACACTTCTAGCAGTGATTTACTGGTGAAGAAACTGAGACCCAGAAAGATAAATTACTGGTCTAAAGTCACATACTGGGTCCAGACGCACATCTTTACTCTGGTCTGGTCTGTCCAACATCTTGTTGGCATGATGAAAAGCCATTATTTCTCAATTATATATCACATTCTACAAATCACCTTCAGTTAACCAGAGGCCAATCAATTTACCTTTGTATTGGTCTTGAATAGGGAATGTGATTTTATGATGCCAGCCTGGGGAACCTGTCCATTGAAATTCCTCTGTGTGACCCTCTGTGTTTATGGATCAGGATGCTCCTTTTCGGCAGGAAGAGAGCATCTGTCACATGGAGTCTTATGATGTACATTAGAGAAAGTCAGAAAATCTTTCCCAGTGTTTTTCAGTATACACCAGTGACATGTTGGACTGCATCTTTTCTCCTCCCCTCCTTCTACATGCTGAGCATCCTGATAGAGGATATAGAAATCTCTTTATTTTGTTGATATCAGAATCCAGATAATACCAGAGATTGAAGGTTAGGGACAGTTACCACAGACAGTACTAAGTAGTACTCATACCAAGAAGAAAAAATAAGGTACTAGATATGTCTATTTGGTGGTTTACTAGCAAATTTTGAATATTTTCCTGATAATTTTTTTTGTCCTTATGAGTCTGTTTTTGATGATGAGAACAAGGAAAAGAGAACAGTATATATTTGGTTTCTAGTGAAAATTGAATTTGTAATTTTTGAGTTTTCCTAACTATGGAGCATGTGAAATAATTTATGAAGTGATAATTACTAATGCTCATTTTTATATAACAGGATAGACATGAATCAGTCGATGCTCAAAATACTTGTCATGTGTGGCACATGAATCTAGACGCTCTTCCAGAATGGATAAACTGCCAAATACAAAAAGTAAGTTTCTCAGTTCCTGGGTAAAGTTAGGGATATTCAACCTTCAGAATATTTTTATCCTTTCTTTTTCCTATTTCAGACTTTGCACGTTATTTTCTGTTGTTTAAATATTCTACAGGACTGGAGAGGTGTCTTAGGGGTTAAGAGCACTGGCTGCTCTTACAGGGTCCTGAATTTGGTTCCAAGCATCCACATGGCAACTAACCAGTGCCTGAAACTCCAGTTCCAGGGGAGCTGATGCACTCTTCTGGCCTACATGAGCATTGAACACATGGGTGCACTTAAATACATGTAGACAAAACACTCATACATATAACATAAAAATAAACTAATAAAAAATTAGAATATTCTCACAGATACTCACCTAGTTTATCCCTTCATTTCTATCATTCTCTATTTTCAATGAGACATTACCTAGTAGACCTGTCAGCTGTCCCCTACTGTCCATCTCTCACTGCCTTCCTCCTCTGCTTTATAAATCTGTCTACATTTTGCAGGTTCGTGCGCACTGTCATACATACCACTTGCACATGTGTACAAGGATAGATAGGACACCTAAGTACATAATTACACATATGTATACCCATTCAAGCATACCCATATTGAGTTCATTTAATCTTGTTAATTTTCTAGCTCCCCCAATAGAATATAAACTCAATGAAATTAGAAATGTTTACCCTTTGCTAATCCTTACATCCTTAGCATCTAGGACAGTGCATGTTGTACCAAGTGAATGAAATATTTCTGTATATCAATCACACATATACACATAAAGAAAGCTGGTTAATTAACAACATATTAGACTGTTCAAAATAAAAATATTTAATAAAATATTGTCTGAACAAGAACTCATTTTGTTAATTGCATGTTATTTTTACAGTGTGAAATACTTATCTCAGAAAAATATGTGATGTAATCTTTGAAAAAATAT
>NW_008331125.1:1277893-1285920 GCF_000622305.1 Nannospalax galili | reverse complement strand
CTTTGAAAAAATATAATTAAATTTCTTCACTGCATAGCTTACAGTTTTATTTTAAACTGAGGCTTGGTAGGTATCTCTTGAATACATTCTCACACTGTAGTGATTTCCTGGGAGAATGCCAGCCTTCTGCTTGTGAGTATTCTGAACTTTACAAAATATATTAGAACCCTACAGATCTTCCATTATCTTTGTTGAAAAGATAATTGTAAAGGGACTTTATTAATTTCTAATTTGAGTATGAAAATATACTGTCTGATATAAGCAGTCAGTGTCTTTTGGTTGTATGTAAAAAGCCAGGAAGAGCTTTATTCTTTGATTGGATAAAGTTCCCTCCCCCTGTGCTTGGTATGCAAGTAGTGTATCAAAACAGATACTTTTCTCTGAGATTTTACTTGCAAATTAAGCTCTGTAGACTGATTTGCTTCCTGGGTCCATAGAGTATTTTTCTTTTCATTAGTTAACACTGTATCCATATTCAGCCCATTGTTTAGAGGCTTTCTTTTGGAATTCTTAGTATTGTTTGGATAGGCATGATTTACAATATCTTCTCATTTTAGAACTCTGTAGTTACTGATCTCTATATATGGAAAGGCTTGTTTGTTTCCATTTGCTGTTCTGTCTACTAATCAAAAAACAGAAAGCCTTTTCTGTAACAGAAAACTTTCATGTGATAGGCTTTTTTACAAGCTCATTCTCTGGTCACTTTACAATGAAAGCATTGTCTTTCTTTTCCTTTATTACCTGTAGGCCCAGTGGACAGTTGGAAAACTGAATTGTCCTTTCTGCGGGGCCCGCTTAGGGGGCTTTAATTTTGTCAGCGCTCCAAAATGCTCCTGTGGCCAGCTTGCAGCTGTACATCTCTCCAAGAGCCGGACTGATTATCAACCAGCACAGGCAGGCAGACTAATGAGACCATCGCTGGAGTACTTCTCACATCCTCGAGTTCAGTCAGGTTGTGATAAGGAAATTCTGCTGACAGGTGGTGGCTCCAAAATCAGAAATCACAGGCTTTTAAACATGGCCCCAAATAATAATGGCCTTGGAAGATTAACAGAAGCACTCTGCCTGGAGGTCCGAGCAACATACTTTGAGATGAAGAATGAAAAATTATTCTTCAAAGCATCAGATCCAAAATACCAGCTTTTTGTTCCCCAGCTTGTGACTGGCAGATGCACTTCAAGAGCTTTTCACAGAAAATCACAT
Organism: Nannospalax galili; assembly: GCF_000622305.1. NCBI lineage: Eukaryota > Metazoa > Chordata > Mammalia > Rodentia > Spalacidae > Nannospalax > Nannospalax galili. The sequence continues at coordinate 1,284,717 of NW_008331125.1, read as the reverse complement.
AGTTTGGATCTGAACATCAGTGAGAAGCTGACTTTATTGCCTACTTTATGTGACATCCATAGTAAGACCACTACCTACCCCAGGCTGAATGAAACACAACCTCTTGACCTCTCCGGCTTGCCTTTATCATCTGGTAAAAATAGCTGCGCCTTTCAAAATCCATCCAGTTTTGATCCCAATATGCTGCTGCAAAGATTATCAGTGGCTCCCAATGAGACCCAGACACAAAGAGGAAGAGAATTTCAGTGTGGTCTAGAAGCTTCTTCAGTGTACTCTGATCATGCTAATACTAGCAGTCTGACTTTCCTGATGGATCTGCCCTCGGCCAGAAGGAGCATGCTGGAGGCCTCAGACCAGGAAGAGCACCTCTACCCTCTGGACTTCCTGCACTCGGCCAGTTTTCCCTTGGGCACCATTAACCACAGGCTGAATAACAGAGAAAGGAGCAAGTTGAGGACTCTGAGAAGGAAACAGCGAAGGCATGAAAGATGGCTACAGAAACAGGTAACTTTTTAAAAATCAGAGTTTATCAAAAATATGTATTTATAAATATTGGGGCTTGGGGAATAGAACTAAGTTTGAATATTTGTATTATAAAATCCTTGCTTTAATCTGTGTGCACCTAATAATTATGCAGCCCTCTTATCGTAAGCAATGCATAACCCTGTTTCTGTCCTTCATGCATGTTTAGAAAAAGCCTCTTTTGCACAGTTTCCCCTAATTCTGCTAATATATTAGAAGCACATTTACCTCATGGTATTGAAACTGGATGATTTATGACAAGTATTTTAAATCTATTGTATGTTTATATTGTTTTTTTCTATGATTTAATTCGTGCTGAGTTAAAAATGTTCTAAGTCTAATCTGGCAACAAAATCTGGTAACTTTCATCACATTTATTTTAATTGAATATTCAAGAAACCTTATTTAATTATGTGATCACATCATCCAGATATAAATAACTCTCCTGAATTTTGAGACTTGTCTGGAGAGTAATTTGCCCATATTGTGATTTTGTAAAGAGTTTGCTTCTCTGTTATTTGAACTACTTATGTGCTTCATAATAGCATTCTTCAGTGTGTGTGTATGTGTGTGTGTGTATGTGTGTGTGTGTGTGTGTGTGTGTGTGAAAGAGTAGACAATAAATGCCCTGTGCTGTGGAAACCAATTAAAGCCAATAGCTGAAGTGCTATGAAAAAGTGGAAGTTTTGGGGCTAGTGTATTTCTGTATAAATTTTCTTTTGTAAATTACCTTTATTGTTTGCCTATTAGATGTACATGGTATCTCCTAGTAATTAGTGTATTGTATTTAATTATAAGAATTAAAATAGAAAAACCGGAACTGTTTTCTGTATTTGTTAAGTGAACTCATGGATTATTATCCTATTCATAGACTCAGTAAAATAAAACTACTACAGTGAGTGATGCAGCCAGTTAACAGGATAGTTCCTGGTAATTGTGTTGCGTCTTTGATTGGGTGCCAGTAAGAGCATCCCAGTTTGGTTTATTTGTAATGTTGATATAATGTAATATTAAGGTATACTTAATAGAAATGAGTGTGTTTTGCATCATTATAATATATTCATGGTAAAATTTATTGAAACTATGAAATTAAAAATGTTTATGGAGAATTCTGCTTATTCTTAACTTATAGATGATCATATATTAAATGAGTATTCAGAAGGAATGCCTTAAAATTATGGAGGGCTCTGAATATTTATTGTATAAATAGGAATTTAAAAGAAACAAAATTGTGAGAAAACCTCAGTTGTATTATTAATAATTTCATAACAGGAATATTTTATTTTACAGTTTAGAGAAGAGCAAGTTTAGGGTTAAATGCTGACATTTTTTGATTGACATTTTTATTCATACACACACACGTGCACACACACACACACACACACAATTTGGCCAATCTGCTTAGCTAATTCATCGAAATTGACAAATCTTGAGTCAGATCTGCAACTGGTCATCATAGGGAATTACATAGCGGAACGCTTACAGGCTTAATTGGTTGCAAAGAGCTGTAGGTAGGCAAGGGACCAATATCTCTCCAGCAGAAAATTTAGTAAGAATAGAGCAACAGAAAGGGTATGATATAAGCATATGCCATTGTTAAAGGTAAAAATAATGATAACTGCTAACATCAGTCATGCTGACCTCAGCAAGAAGACAAGCCCTAGCAAGAATTACTGAATAAAATAATGGGAGTTTCACAGACCACTCCATGTCTACTCAAGATTCATGCTATAAACACTTAACAATTTCTTGCCTGAGATACCAAGAATTTGTGTGGTGACTTCAATACATATTCTGCCTTTCCTCTCTTTGTAGTGTGGGGGAAGGAATCCAGGGCCATGCCCATGCTAGGTAGGTACTGTTCCCCAGGCCCAGATTCTGTCCTTTTCTTTTTTTAATTAGGAAAATAATCATATAACATGTAAGTAATATCTACTATTGACAATTTAAATTTTCTGTCACTTTTTTCTTAATGGAAACAAAAGCATATCTATTTTAAGTCAGATTATTAGCTTTTTGCTGTTGAGATTTTAGAGTTTGCAAATATTCTATCAACATCTTGTCCACAGAACTTGCTAATATTTTCACCCAATCCGTGTGATGTCTCCTTACTCTATAGATTGTTTCCTTGCTACATGGAAGCTTTGTAGTTTGATGTAATCCCGTCTGTTTTTTCTTATTTCCTGTGTTTTGAGGTGCACATCAAAAACCAAAAGTAATAACTCTCTTCATTCTAGTGTCTTGAAGCATTTCCCCCATGTTTTTTTTCTAGTAGTTTCACAACTTCAGGTCTCACATTTAAATATTTGATTGTTTTGTATTGATTTTTGTAATGGGGAGCAATAGTTTGGTGTCCTTATTCTCTATGTACATATACAATATCATAGCATGATTTATTGAAGGCTTTGATCTTGTATATTTTTGCCTCTTGGTTCTCTATTCTGATCATTGGTTTGTCTGTATTAATACTAATGCCATGTTGTTTTGATCATTCTTGCTTTGTAGCGTAGTTTGAAGCTGAGTAGTGTAATGCTTCCTACTGTGCTCTTTTTGCTCAACATTGCTTTAGGTATTTAGAACTTTCTTGTGATTAGATATATATTTTGATTTGAATTTTCTATTTCTATGAAAAAATGTAATTGGTACTTTTATAAATCTTATATTGAATTTATTGATCACTTTGGGTGGTACAGACATTATAATACTAATTCATTTAGTATTTCTACTTTTGTATCATCTTCAGTTTTTTTATCAATGTTTTTATTTTCACTATCTTATTAACGATATTTTAAAGTTTCAAATAATTGGTTAGGAAAGTTGTATTTTTAACACTTGACATTTTTAATGAAGTTTATGGAAGCCAGAAGTATTTTCACAGCATATACCATATTAGAAATTATTAAAAATACTAACAAAAATTTTATTTCAATCCTTAAAGCTTGGAGATGTAGGTTAGATTGCCATCAGTGGAGAAACTACAGCCAATTTCCAGTGTTTTTATTCAACAATATATAATTGAGCATCAGCTTTGTGGAAAAGCCTGGCAATGCACTGTATTTAACCAGCAAACCTCATTTTAAATCTAATGTAATCTCATTTTTCTTATTTATCATGTCCTACAACGTACTTCTTCCTGGCTTAGGTCTGTGGTTTAACTGCATGTACAGGTTCTTCTCATGCCCATGACAGTAGGCGTAAGAGAGGGTGCTTAAACCTCCCTCCATACCTTTAACTCATGCTTTAATCAGTCCTTAATCCCTGAGGAATACTAATCTGTTCTCTGCTTTAGTTTTACTTATTGATAATGTTACAATAATATTATAATATAGAAATAGATCATATAGTATGCACTCTAGAGGCTGATATTTTTAACTAAGCAAAGTTTTCTTTGACACTTACCAATTTGTCACCTACATCTATAGTTTGTTCTGTTTATTGTTCAATAATTTCCCATTCTGTGAATGAACGATGATTTCTCCAGCATAGAAAGATTACTTCATTGCTCTGGTTGTTAGTAATAGTGAATAAAACTGCTATAAACTTTCTTGTACATATTTTAGTCAACCCAATTTTTTAATTTTTCTAGGGTCAATACTCAGGAGTGGGATTGCTGGATCATATGGTAAGTGTTTATTCAACTAGACAAAGAACTGTCAGATTGTTTCCCTGGTTGTACCACTCTGCATTCCAAAGAGTGATGAATGAGTTTCCAGTTACTATGTATTCATGAAGGCAAACATCTGTTTTTTTTTTTAAATCCTCTTTCTTTTAATCACTCGAATACAGTATTCAGTGGCATCACATTGTGGTTTTAATGCACATTTCCCAAATGATATTGAACATTTTCATTTATATATAGTCTTCAGTGAACTATCTGTTCAAATCTTTTGTACATTTTTAAATTATTTCTTTCCTATTCAGTTTTGAAGATTCTCATATATTTTAGATATAATTTCTACTTTGGATGTATAATTCATAATATATAATATATTTTTCCTACCCAGCCTGTTTGTCCTTTCAGTTTTTTTTTTTTTTTACATTTTTTTCCTTCAGAGAAACACGTTTAATTTTTTGAAGTCCAGCCTCTCAAAAAAAATTTAGTGACCCCTGTTTGGGGTATAATAACATAACTAAAAACTGTGAGTTAAGGTTATAAAGATTTTTTTCCTATGATTTCTCCTGAAAGTTGGACAGTTTTGTATTTACATTGAGAATTATGATTTATGTTGAATTGATTTTTAAAATAAATGTGGTTTAAGTCAAAGTCTATTGTTTTTAATAGAAATATGCGATTTTTTCAGCACCTTTGCTGAAAACAATCTTTTCTCCATAGAAATACTTGTAGCTTTCTAAAAAAATTTAGTTGGAGATACACACACACACACACACACACACACACACACAGTTTTTTGTTTTTTTCATTTTCTCTTTCTATCTGCTGGCAGTGGCCTTTTCTGTTTAAATTCCATAGTAATAAAGCAAGATTCTGTGAATCCTTCAACTTTATTGTCCTTTCCAAGATTGTGTTAGATGTGTTGTTTCTGTTGGTTTCCAATAGAAAAATTAGGATGAAACTGTTTACAGAAAAATTTTTTGGAATTTTGATTAAAATTATTTTAGATCTAGACTTCGACTTGCAGAGCACCAAAATTTTTACTGTGTTGACTTTCCAGTCCATGAACATGGTAGACTTGTTTTTCCAGGTCTTGGTGTTCTTTAATTGGTATTAGTTGTCACAATTATACACTAGTATCACTCATTATTAATCTTTTACTGATGGATATCCTAGTCTCAATCATGACATTGACAGTTCATGTCTTTCCCTTTCCTCTCCTCCTCCTTTTCTCTCCACCCCCGCAGCCAGAGGTTTATTAATTGTATTATTATTTTTTTAACCCAGAGCTTCATTTTTCTCTCTTTCCCTGCTTTCCAAGTTACTGGTTTCTGTTCTTTGTTTACTTTGTCTTGAACTTTTCTCATTTTCTATAAATTCCTAAACAATAGAAAGTTGGTTTGATGCCTTTCTTTTTTCTTCTAAGCATTTAATGCCCTAAATGTACTTATAATTATGCATTAACTCCATAATATAAATTTTATTATGATACATTATTTTAATCTGGTTTTTAAAAATGTTTTCTAATATCTTTTGAGATTTTCTTGGCCCATTTAGTTTGCCTAGTAAAAAATGAAAAAACAAAAAGTTTTATCAGCAACTGGAGGAAATTTACAGAAAGTTTTTAATCCTCTGGGTTGAGATAAATTAAGAAATGAGAATGGCTCATAATATTTCTAAATAATTCTATTTGAACAACAATGTATTTTGTTTATTTCTAAATAATTCTATTTGAACAACAATTTATTTTGTTTCTAAATAATTCTATTTGAACAACATTTAATTCTAAACCTTTTTAGAAAAATACAAGAAAACCTTTATATGCCACAGGAAATTATTGTACAAATAGTTTGTCTTGCGTTTCTGGTGTGTATTGTGCATAAAACCTTAAAATAATTGATTATATATTGTGGTTTACAATAAACCATTTAATCACTACAATAATTCTAGTATATTTTTCTTACTGACCTAAATGAGTTAGGGTTAATTGTGTTGTTTAATAAATAATGTGACTAATCACTGGAGAGAATAACGGCCAATGAATTATATAAAAGACCTACTTATTCAAGTTTATGTAGAACAGATAAACCTACCACAAACACAATTATGTCTTCATGAAGTTGAACAATAGGGATCATTTTGAGTTTTTTGAAGATTTTAAAGAATGGCTAAGGGGTTAAGAGCACTGACTGCTCTTGCAGAGGACCCAGGTTCGATTCCCAGCACCCACATGGCAGCTACAAATCGTCCTTAACTCCAGTTCTAGGGGAATCCTACACCCTCTTCTGACCTCTGCACATTACACAGCACAAGTGCACTCACATCCATGCAGGCAATACACTCATACACACAAAAACAAAAATAATAAATAAAATATTTTTTTAAAGTAGGTTTAATTTTTACCAATTAATTTATCATCTTCAAATTACATGCAAACAATACTGCAAATGAATGCTTGATTCTTTGTGCTTCAGAATTAAAATAGTGATCAAATGCTGAAGAATTATTCCACATTCATTCTCTGTAATGAAAATATGACCATTTTAATTTGATAACATAGATTTTTGTTGTTTTATTGATATAGAAATATAGTCATGAAGTGCTCTTTAAGGGTAGAACAGAATTAATAGTCAATGAATATCATGACCATCAATCATGTCCTAAGACAGACCAATGTTTATCAATCAGT
>NW_008331125.1:1217437-1277812 GCF_000622305.1 Nannospalax galili | reverse complement strand
TTTGAGGCAGGGTCTCTCTGTAGCCCCAGCTTTCCTGGAACTCACTATGTAGACCATGCTAGCCTTGAACTCACAGGGATCTGCCTGCCTCTGCCTCCCAAGTGCTGGGATTAAAGGCATGCGCCACCACGCCCGGCTATTTATTTTAAATTACATTTATTTGGTGGGTTTGAATAGAATTGATGCCTTTATCTGAAGTAATTGTATAGATCTAAAATTTTTAATGCTTAGCATGGTACTTTGTATATGACACATACTGAGGAATTTTTAAAAAATATTTTACTTATTTTTATTTTATGTGTACAAGTGTATTGCCTGTATGTATGTGAGTGCACCCATGTCGTGCAATGCCACGGAGGTCAGAAGAGGGCTTCGGATTCCCCTGGAACTGGAGTTAAGGACGGTTTGTAGCCACCATGTCGGTGCTGGGAATCGAACCCAGGTCTTCTGCAAGAGCAGCCAGTGCTCTTAACTGCTGAGCCATCTCTCCAGCCCCACTGAGGAATTTTTAAAATGTTATACTAGTCACAATTAATTTAAATCATACTTTATTCAGATTCCCTTACTTTTTACCTTATATTACTTTTCTTTTCTTTCCTCTATTACTTTTGATACAAACTCTCATTCAAGGTACCATATTACATTTGTTATATCTTGTGTTTCTTTGGGCTGATAAAATTCTCAGACATTCTTTGTTTTTGATGACCTTGGCAGTTTTGAAGATTGCTATACTATGTCCCTTACCTAGGATGTATTTGGTATTTTCCCAGGATTAGACTGGGGTAAAGAGTTGTGTTGTGGGTTTCCCAGATCACCCTATATTCAATAATTTGCCAAAAGGATTCTTGGAATTGGCATAAAGCTTTGGTTGGTTGCAGCTATGTTTTATTACATGAAAGGGGGCTGGAAAGATGACTCAGCCTTTAAAGACTCAGGCTTACAACCAAAACATCAAGAAAGGGACAAGGTAATTGGGGCACAAATCTTCAGGAAGCCAGGCACACGCTTTTAAGAACCTTACTTTCTAGAGTTGCTTAATTCCCATAGCAGTAAGCTGTGACAAGTGCTGTGCTTCAGGCAAGATCTCATCTCAGCCCCTAAGGTTTTTATAGGAGAGTGGTCATATAGGCACCTTCTTTTTAGCACATACCAAAATTTCAGACTCCCAAAAGGATAGCAGCATGAACTGCAGTTTAGGCACACAGTAGGCCGCTCTTACAAAGTAGCGTGGTGAGAACCATGTGATCAATGGTAATTGGTGCCACCTGAGGGGTTTTTTCCCACAAATATTTTAAAGATGATTTTTAAATTTTAGAAGGAATATACAGTGTTTTACAAAATATAAAAAACTGAAAAAATGAGTTTAAAAAAAGTCATTTACGTGCCATATTTAAGAAAAGGGGTTATTAAGTGAAAAGGAAATGTGAGTTGGGTTGCTGTATAGACAGCTGCAACTCTATTCACTATGTTTTATTTCTTGCGCTGGACAATATGATCACAGAGTACTCTTTTTCTTCCATTTTGTATGTTTCTACTATTTTATATGCCATTAAAAACTCATGCTACTCCAATAACATTATATCCTTTTTATTCATTACTGCAAAATCTTAGATCACTTACCTTTGTTCTCCTTTGTTATAAGGCTACAGAGGAAATATACATAATATAGGCCAGTATTCTTTTATGCAAGGGGCTCAATTTCTATTAAATAATTTTTATTTATTCCTACATTTACAAATTCATACATGTACATAATGTATTTTAATCTTATTTACTCTCCATTCCAACCTCTCTTATCCCCCTCCCACTCCCTGAGATTCAGCTTTCTAATAATTTTTTATAATATGTCCTCAGAGTAAAAATCAAAGATTTAATAACCTATGATCAAAATTTTCCACTAAAAATAATCATGAATCTGTGTACATTAAGATCTGCTATTCAGCTCTTAAATTCTGTGTTTCTGTGGTCCTCTGCTAAGTGCTCATTTGTCAAGGTGAAATCCAACACCAGAGGGCACCAAGTTTCCTCTTGAAGCAAAAACAAATTCGCTTCTTTCCACAAAAGAATTTTGTGTACTGGAGTGCATTGTGGAATGATATACTTTTAGTTTCTTAGTGATCAAAAATTAAGAGATTTTGTGCTTTGTGAGAAATAATTTACAGAATCATTGTAAGGTGGTTCTTCCTTCCATCAGCCAAGATGGAAGTGGTTTTACCAACTTGTTTTGCAGGGTTATTTGTTGTATCTTTGTTCAGAAGGAATGAAACAGATTTCCTGCTTTAGCACTTGGGATACTTAGTTTTAAGAATCTGTAGCTACATCACTGTGATTTTAAGTTTCAGGTATCATACATAGTCCTGGAAGTAGGCATGCTCCTTACATTCAGAATAAAGCCAGTGGCAAGCATTGTGCTTCACTGAAGAGTGGGTGCTAGTAAAGAATGAAATACAGTAAGCCAGAAGTTCACAGGGAGACATTCACACCCCCAGGTTCATCAATATTCATTCTAGCATTTGATAAACAGCCCTTCCCCCATTCTTGAATAGAAGAGTGGTTACATCACTCACCACTATACCAGCCAATTACTTCTTTCCATTAATTATACTGTTTTTATCCGTTCAACATTTAAAGATATTTTTATATCATGTGCTGAATTAGTTCTGATGGTTGGTGCTTCCTTTTATCTGTATCTACAATGATTTGTAATCAATATAAGCTGTCTAATCATTAGCAAATACAAATGAGGCCAGTTCTGAGGGGCAGAAGCAAAATAGTAGAATGAATATGAAGCGTGTATTATGCTAAGGCAATGAAGCTCCAACCCAGTTCCTTTGATATATTTTGAAGGTGATTTCTTTCTTGTTGTTGCCTTAATGAATTACCACAAACTTCATTGTTTAAAACACACGTTTGGCTTCTGTAAGTCAGAAGTCTCAAAGGGCTCAAAATTAGTCTCACTGGACTAAAATTAAGCATTGGCAGGGCTATATTCCCTTACAGAGGTTTCAACCTCACAAAGAATGTAGATACCTTTTTAGCTTTCTAGAATCCCCTGCATCTTTGCTCATACCCCGCCCCCACCCACCTACCCCTGGTCTTTGAAGCTCACACAACTGGTCCAGTCTTTCTCAGGATGAAGCCCACACAACTGGTCCAGTCTTTCTCATGATGCTCCTCTCTGGTTTTTCTGTTTTTCTCTCATTCATTTAAGAACCTAGTGATTGCATTGCCCCCCTCCAATGAATCAGTAATAATCTCTCTAAAGTAAGCTGATTAGTGCATACTCTGGTTTCTTTCCAGATCATATAACTCTTTCACCGTTTAAAGTAAGCTGATTAGCAACCCTAATTCTGTATTTAATCTTTACTTCTCACTGCCAATTAGCATAATCATAGGCTTTCAAGATTGGGATGTAGGCATTTGGGGGGGGCTGTGTCTGTAGAGGTGAGGGTGGGCCAAGGAATTATTCTTTCTACCATGAGTAGAATTTTTGAGTAAAGCCAACCTCAAAAAGAAGAGCTAGGGCCTGGTCTGGTGGCTCATGCCTTTAGTCCTAGCACTCCAATTGGCAGAAGCAGATGGATCTCTGTGAGCTAGCTACCTGTAAATCTTGATAGGTTCTAGACAAATCAGTATTTCTCTGACTCAAAATTTCCAAGGGTTCCTAGGAGGCACAATTCATTAATTATATGTTCATCATTATCATAATAATTTGATAGAAATGATCATATTAGTCCATTGAGTCTTGCCTAAAGCTATTGCATTTGAATAGGGGATCATAGATCAAGAATGAAAAGAGGCAGAAGTATTGTTTGAAAAGGTTTCATGGCCCCTGAACATAGAAACCTCCATAAGAGCAAGGCTGCATAGTTACCACATTTAGGATTAACATATCCAGCAATGTGGTCTGGAGCTGGGACTGTGAGTAAAGAAACTAATTTAGATAATTAATAACCCTGAAGTATCACTATGCTGTATCAAGACCTCTGGAGTACTAGAATCTAATTGAAGCACAGCAATGCCATCTACAGATCAGAAGCATATTAAAGTCTAGTTTCTTGTGTGATTTTTGAACCAACCAAGCGCTATAGGAGAGACATTCTCAATTTCTTCTCAGATTGTATAAAGTTAATGGGAAATAGATACCAGAAATTTGCCTGAGTTTGATACTGAGATCTTGATCAATTGATCCATTAGTTATATAGGTTCCAAATCAGTAGGTTAAATATAGTAGCTATAACTTTTAGCCTTTGAACAAATCAGTATCATTTGCGAATAGTATATATTGCAATATGTTAAATTCTTGGTGTTATCCTAAAGAAGAAAGAAAAATAAAACAGTGGCCTGCCTGATCCAAGAAAGCAAAAAGCCTTTACCGCTACAAAAACACCTCCTTCACCACCACAAGGCCACCTCCTTCACCACTGCAAGAACACCTCCTTTATTATCTTCATTGTACTGTACTTCTCAAATGGTATTTTTTGTTTTTATAAACAGGTTTGTATCAGCACTGAAAGAACAAGGTTAACTGGGCCAATTTTCCAACACTATGTTCTCACTTTGTGTCTCTGTATCGTATTTTTGAAGTTTTTGCGGTATTTTTAAATTTTTTAATCTATTATTTTTTAAATTTTTATTGAGCTTTTGTACGTTTCATACAACCATTCTTAATCAAAGTTAACCCCCCTCCATCATCCATGCCCCACCACCAAACCTTATGTAGTCTGTTAAGCCTTATCCAATCAAGCATTTGTACCCAGATGTCCTTCAGTACAAATTCATGTACTAGAGTCTAGTCGGTGTATCTAGAGATTGTAAGTAAAGCATACTCTCCCTTACCCAGTAGTAATCAGTCTCTAATAGTTCCCAGATTAAGGCCAGCCCATCACCCATTTCCCTCGCTCCTCTCTTGGCTCTTGTCCAGTTGAGTTGGCATGGGTCCTGTGCTTGATGCCACCATTGCCACAAGTTCACATGTGCAAATTTCCAGTGGCCTGAAAGTTTCTGTTTCCCTGTGTTCATGAACCAGCCCCGACTCTTACAATCTTGCAATATTTTGAACTTTTTCATTATTATTTTATTTGTTATGGTTATCTTTTTATGTTATGATTATTTTGCCTGCATATATGTTAAGTGTACCATCTGCATGTAATGCCCACAGAGGCCTTAAAAGGGCATTGGATCTCCAGGAACTGGAGTTACACATGGTTGTTGGCTGCAATGTGGGCACTGGGAACCAAACCCAAGTCCTTTACAAGAGCAGTAAGTGCTCTTAACCTCTGGGCCATTTCTCCAGCCTCCTGTTATGGTGATCTTTCATGTTGCTGTTGTTATTGTTTGGGGACATCAAAAACCATATCCATACAAACAATGAACTTAATTGAGAAAAGTTATGTATGTTCTGACTGTACCCCCATCTTTCTCCCTCTCTTTGGTTTTCCCTGTTCCCTGACACATAACAATATTGAAATTCTGCCAGATAATAATCTTACAGTCATCTCTAAATGTTCAAGTGAAAGGAAGAGACTATCTCACTTAAAAATCAAAGGCTAGAAATGAGTAAGCAAAGTGAGGAAAATATCTTAAAAGCTTACGTGGGCTCAAAGCTGGGACTTTGCCAGTTAGCCATGTTGTGGATGCAAAGAAGAAATTTATACATGGGGGGAGATTACAAAATTAAATCTAGGTTCTGCGTATAAGCAAAATTATGTAATATTTTAATCTGACTTGTTTCACTTAACATAATAATTGCCATTTTTGTTTTCCTGCAATGGTTATGCTTTTATTTTTGTTTATGGCAGAATTAAATTCCATTGTATACATGTATTATGTTTTCCTTATCTCTTCATCTGTTGATACACATATAGGCTGGTTCCCTATTTAATATTATAGCAGTGAATATGGATATGCACCTATCTTTGTGGTATGTTAAGTACCTAAGCATAGGATAGTTCATAAGGTAGTTTTGTTTTTAGGTTTTTGAGAAACCTCTGTGCTGATTTCCTTAGTTCTGTACAAGTTTGCATTCCCACCACCTATAAATGAGGATTCTTCTTTCACCAGATCCTTTCTGTCCTTTGCTTACTTGGTGATAACCATTCACACTGGGTTTAGATGGACTCTCAGAGCAGCTCTAATTTGCATTTCCCTGAAGGCTAAGGATGGTGAACATTTTTTAAGTGTTTATTGGCCATTTGTATTTGAGAGCTGTCTGTTTCCTAACAAATTTATTGATTGGATAATTTGGGGAGTATTTAATTTTTTAAGTTCTTTATACATCCAGATATTAATCCCTTATATGATGTATAGTTTTCAAGAATTTTTATTCTGGTGATTTTTTTTTCTTTTGCTTCACTGAAGCTTTTTAGCTGATGTAGTCCCATTTGATAATTTTTGGAATTATTTCATGTGTTATTAGAGTTCTTTTCAGAAAGTCTTTGTAATACTGCATCTGAAAGTGTTTTATGTATATTTTGTTTCAGCAGTTTTAAAGTTCCAGGTCCTATCTTAAAATATTTAAGCCATTCTGAGCTTACTTTTTTCTGACTCAGAAGTATGGATCTAATTTCATTCTTCTACAAATGGAAGTCCAGTTTTCTTACCACAGTTGGTTAAAGGAGCTATCTTTTCTCCAATGTGTTTTTTAGATACCTTTGTTAAAAATTGCATGACTATAACTGTATAGGTTTATTTCTGGGACCTCTATTCTATTTCACTGGTCTGCATGTCTGTTTTTGTGACATTACTATACTGGTTTTGTTACTGTGGTTCTCTAGTAGAATTTGGTATTGGCTATTATGATCCCCCCACCCCAGAGTCCCAGCATGTTCTTTCTACTTAGGTTTGCTTTGACTGTTGGAAGCCTTTTGTGTTTCCATTTAAACTTTAGATGTTTTTTCAAGGTCTGTGAAGAATGTCATTGAGATTTTGATGGGGCATGTGCTAAATGTATAAATGACTCATGATAATATAACCTTTTTCACAATATTAATTTTACCAGTCCATTAACATGAGAGGGCTTTCTTCCTTCTAGTGTCTTCCTCAAAAATTTTTAAAGGAAATAAAAAGTGCTACTCTAGTGAATCATAAGGAAATAAAAACAGCAGTACTTCTGACATGGAGAAAGCTTTAGTGGCCCATATAGATGATTAAAGCAGTCACAATAGTCTTAAACCAAAGCCTAATCCAGAACAAGGCCTAGCTCACCTCAGTCTTGTGAAGGCTCTGAGAAGTAAGGAGCTGTTAGAAATAGACAAACAATCCATGTCCATGTCCCTGATATGTAAGTATGAAAGTAGCAAATGCTGATGTAGAAACTGCAGCAAGTTATCCAGAAGATCCACCTAAGATAACTGAAGGTCGCTACACTAAAGAAGAGATTTTTCCAGGTAGACCAAACAGCCTTGTATTAGAAATTGTCACCTAGGACTTTCATGGCTTGCTGAGATTTCTACAGCATTCAACGGCAGGCTGATTGTCTTCTTAGGAGAAAATGCAGCTACTGCTATAAGTCCCTGAAGAATGGAACTAAATCTACTGTGCTTATACTCTTTAAATGGAACAACAAAGACTATGTGGAAGTACATCTGTTCACAACATGCTTTATTGAATATTTTATGCCTACTGTTGAGACTGCTCTGGAACAAATGAGCTCTGCAAAAATTATTACTGTGTTGATCATTGACAAAGGACTTGGTCATCCAAGAGCTCTGTCCTTTCTGAATGACAGTATCTTAATTCTAAGTACTGTTTTGGTTAAAGATAATCCTTGAACAAATGGTGCAGTGACTCAGTTGATAAAGTGCTTGCTGCAAAAGCATGAGGACCTAAGTTCAGATTTGAAGCACCCACAAAAAAAGCCAGGACATCAGAAACTCTGGTGCAGGGTTGGAGAGGAGAGATGAGACAAGTGGATCCCTCACTCTCATTGGCCAACCAACCTCATAAATCACTGAGTTTCAAGTTCAGAGAGAGACTCTGCCTCAAAAACTAAGGTAAAGAGCAATTGAGGAAGACACTCAGTATTGACCCCTGGCCTCCATATTCATGTAATGTACATGTGCATTGTGTACCTCCATTCGTACAGCCACATAAACACATCTGTATAACACACACATACACATAGTACTCCTTGAAAATGTTGTAACATAATGTTAGGAGAAAAATAAAACCAGCTATAAAATTATGTTTACAAATAGTTCTGTTATAACTATGAGCAAAAATTGGAAGAAAACATCAAGATTTTACCAAGATTTACAGTCACCTTTATTTTTTTCTTCTAAATATTTAAGATGAGCATGCATTCTAATATAAGAAGAAATCAGCACTTTTCTTCCTTAAGGTAAATATATACAGTGCCAAAGGTAGTCACACTCCAAGCCAGGTTTACATACTCCTTTTGTGACAATGACAGTTCTGCTGAATCCATGCACAACTGCAAAGTATCCTGAGATAGGATATCCACTGAGGGAGATCCTACAACTTTTCTTGATTTCTCTGTCAAAATTTATAGCATCAATTAACCAGTTGCCAAAGCTAGAAACATGGTTGCCTTCTGTGATTCCACTTCCTTTTTACATGTATTTAATATCACAGACACATACATATGGATATTAAACTTGATTCCTTCTACCTGTAACCAGAATCTTTTCTCTTCATTCTCAATGTTAAAGGACCCAGTTCAGATCCTACTGTCTCTCTGTTACAAGTTTTCCATAAAATTCTAGATCATCACTTAGGAAGGATATTGTGCAAATCCATTCACAGTTCAACCCAACACTGCATTTCCTTTTATATTGCCTGCCATCACATCTCCCTCAGCCTTTACAACCATCTCAGTTTGATCTATATTTCTCTCAGCTTTCAGAAAAGTGCAAATATTTTCTGGTCTGCACTTTCCTCTGCTTTGATTTAGCTACATTATGTTTTCCATTTAAGAAACTACTCATCCTTCAAGACTCATTTCAAATATTAAACTTTAATCAACTTGCCCAGGCAAAGTTTACTGATTCCCTGCCACCTAGGCTTTTTATAAGATTTGTCTGAGTACCCCAACTAAGCTGTGAGTCTCTCAAGGTCAAGTCTGTCATTCAATATGTAATATTTGTGCTGGATAGCTTTAGTGTCAACTTGACACACCTGGGTTGAGGGAGCCTCAATTGGGGAATTGCCTCTTTTGGACTGGCCTGTGGCCATGTCTGAGGGGCATCTTCTTGATGAGTGATGTGGGAGGGCCCAGCTCACTGTGGGTGGTGCCACCCCTGGGCAGGTAGGCCTGTGTTGCATAAGAAAGCAGGCTGAGCAGGGGCCAGGGGAGCAAGCTTGTAAGCACCGTTCCTCCATGGCCTGTGCTCCAGCTCCTGCCTCCAGGTTCCTGCCCTGAGTTCCTACCTTGGGCTCCCTGATGAACTACGACCTGGGAGTTGTAAGACAAATAAACCCTTTCCTCCCCAAGTTGGTACTGGTCAGAGTGTTTTGTCACAGCAATGGAGAAACAAACTAAGACAATATTTGATAGCCAACAATAAACCTGAGTTGGAGTATTTTATTAAAAATTGTTTATGAGTCATAAATCCTCCATAATAAAAAATAAAAACTGGGAGCAAGTTAAACGTATGTCTGCTAGAGTGTAGAGGCAGTGCTTCTCAAATAGAAATATTTACTTAGATCCATTGTTCCAAAATAGAATCCCATACAATAAAGTCATTTCTTTCAAAGCTAATACTAAAGAGAAGAAAAATTTTAATGAACTGTCATGTTATGATTATATCTAGACTGAGTCTGTTCTTTGTGAAAACTGGCTATAAGAAGAGAATATTCAAAAACTTCAAGATGACCAGATACAGAAGGTAGTATTTTAATAACTGAGTGATGTAAGTTGTTCGTTGTTATGCTGACAGTGCTTATGCTCTACAAGTAAAAATATTAAGTGATATTGCATAAAATTAAAACTTTCAGAAAGGTGAAATGTTCATAAAAGTTTAAATTGTTCAAAAACGAAGCTTGGAAGTATTAGTAAAGAGGCAGTTAAATCATTCTATAATTTAAGTTTACAGATATATACATGATGATATGTATGTATGTATGTGTACATATACTTCTTTATGCAAATAACAAAAGAAGCATTTTCCATAAGTTATTTGCCAAATATTTTCACAACTGCCTGAAACCCACACTACTGTTAACCACTTGGTTTTGTAAAGAAGAGTCAGGATCACTGTAAATCTTTATGTACAGCTTTATTATTGACAACAGTTCATTATAGTTTTGAAATGCTTGCAGACTTTTATCCATGTATGTGTGAGCATGTGCATGAGTGCTTGTGAGTCTAGGAGTGCATGTGCTACAGTATGCAATGTGGAGGTCAGAGGGCAACCTCAGTGGTCAGTCTTCACCTTCCAAGTCTTTTTTGAGATAGGGCTCTTCGCTGTTTGCTATTGTGTCCAACAGGCTAGCTGACACACTTACTTTTTAGGAGTCTCCTGTCTCCACCTATCACCTTGCCATAGGAGCACTGGGTTTCAGATACACACTACCACACCAGCTTTATGGGGACCTGAACTCAGATCCTCATGCTTGTACAACACACACTTTACCGACTAAGTCATCTTCATTGCCCGTACTTACAGATCTTTTGCTATTCAGTAGAGGACCCAAAATTAATAAATACCTTCATTTATCATGCATGGGGGAATTTAATATACTAGAGTTAAAGCACATTTGAAGAAAAGTATATCAAAGGACTAAGTTAGTACATTTGGCTGTTACACCACTCTAGTCCAAGGAAAAGCATGACTGAATTCACAAGGATTATGAGGCTATCTAGGCAGTCTTTTCAACAGGCAAGACCAGCAGTAGGCCAAAACCAGCAAATGCTCTGTGTGGAAAGGACCCTGAAAGAAAAGGGAAAAGGGTCATTTTAGAGAGGGAGGAATAGTTATGGGGAGCATGGGAGCAGAAGAATCTCTTAGCACAGGAGTCAGACTGAGGTCAAGAAAGGAATTAGAGGGTCTGGAGCGATGGCTCAGTGGTTAAGAACACTGACTGTTGTTGCATAAGACCCAGGTTCAAATCCCGGCACCCACATGGCAGCTAACAACTGTCCATAACTCAGTTCCAGGGAATCTGACAGCCTCTTCTGTCCTCTGCAGGCATTACACAACACAGGTACACTTACTTTACATGCAGGCATAACACTCATACACATAAAATAAAAATAATAAGTAAAGTATTTGGTCTATATAGTGAGTTCCAGGACAGCTGGGGCTACAGGGAGACCCTGTCTCAAAAAGACCAAAAAAAAAAAATTTGAAAAAAGACAAAAAGAAAGGAATTGGAGACTTGGAAGAGGAGCCTATGTTTCAACTCTGGGATTCCATTTTCCAAGAAGTTGGGGAGAACAAGATGACTTCTAATGTTTCCAAGGACCACCTGGCAAGATGGCAGTGAGAACAGATCACGGCCCCAGGGACAGCTGCATTACATAGATGGGCCACTTGTGTGTTCTAATTCATGTTCTGTTACAGTCATAAATCAGTATTGCTTTGACCTTAGTGTGTGAGGTATTCTTAAATTTTGTATGTATAGGGATGGCTAAAGTAAAACAGGTAGTCTTTAGACCTTGAGAATGCATGGTCATTCTTAGATTTTTATTGTTGTTTGTTTTGATTTTTAAAATTTTGAAACCAGATTTCGTGTAGCCCAATCTGGACTCAATCTCACTTATATGACCAAGGCTGGCCTTGAACTCCTGATCTTCATACCTGTACCTCCCATATGCTGGGATTAGAGGTGCATGCCTTGTATTTTTTTTTTAAATCTTTTCAACAGTGGATTATGGGAAACTCTCCAAACTCTTTTGATGTACTGAATTGATTCCTTGTCTCTCTAATGGGTCAAAACCTATAGTTTAAGAAATACTTTCTTAAAGCTGTAGGTGGACTGTGACTGCTCCTCTTAACTTGGATTCCCAACTCTCCCCTCTGCCCAGAATTTGTTTGCGAGCAATAAAGGCATTGGGTTTGTGTACTGTGGGTGCTGCCAGCATTGCTGCTGCTTTTATCCCACACTGTGCAGCAGTGCAGTAGAGTCACGCAGAGCTAGACAGAGGAAAAGCAGTGAGTTCGGGTAAATCATTCAGTTAATTCAACATAGATTTGTTGATCAAGCCCTTGCCATGTGTCAGACACTGTGCTAGGCACTGAGGATGTTAGAATAATCTAAACTTTACTTCTTTCATAGAGAACCTAGGTTCATGAAGGAAGCATATGTAAAAAAGTAAAGAAAAAAGGGAAACTTTTTAGGTACAGTAGGAATGCCACTGTGGAAGTACCTCTGTCTACAAAAGAATGAAAACTTTTCACAGAATGGTGATGCTTGACCTGCCTGGTCAGATGAGTAGGGGTTGTCTGAGAACATAAAAGGTGGATCTGCTTAGATAAAGTGGGAAGGCAGGCTAGGCATTGGGAGAAACCGGACGAAGAGTCCAGAGGCATGAATTTGCCTGAGTCTTTCTGGGAATCTCACATAGTTTAGTATGATGAGACAAGAGACTGCTAAACTGGTTTGTGTGTGTGTGTGTGTGTGTGTGTGTGTGTGTGTGTGTGTGTGTGTGTGTGTGTGTGTGTGTTTGTGTGTGTGTGTGTGTGTGTGTGTGTGTATGTGTGTGTTTGTGTGTGTGTGTGTGTGTGTGTGTGAGAGAGAGAGAGAGAGAGAGAGAGAGAGAGAGACTTAGTGGCACATATTTTTAGGCAGACTTTTAGGCCACAGAGAAGCACTGAGCAGGTTTGTATTTGCATTTTAGAGAATCACTATTCTGAGCACACAGTGGAGACTGAGACAGATTTTCTGGAGATCAGAAAATTGGAAAGTAGAATATCTAAGTAATCTGGTGAGAGTTTTAAATAATGCAGTATCAGAGGGATAGAAAGAAACCTAAGAAGTACTAACCCTAGCCAACTTAAGCAATGACCTACTAAAGAAACTTGTTTCTAACCCAAATAATCCAAAATTATACCATTGAATATGCTAGGAACTGGAGGCTGACCATTCGTGGAGTCTGTGCGAGCACAGATCTCTAGAAGAACTGTCAGGGCCATAGATTATTATAATTCCCAATGAGTTTGATCTTGCTAACTAGAACTCTGGTTTGTTTCTAGAGAAGTTTGCTGTCTATGAATGTAGACATTCTCTTGCTGCTATCCTTTTAGACGCTGTCATTGTACTACAGTCCTTCTTTCTGAGAGAGAGGCCTCTTATCTGGCCTACACTGCCTCTAGCCAGAGAAATGAGCATTTCTTTGGTAACACTGAGATGCTTCTTGGAAACACCTTTTCTTTGTCTTTTACATTTAAATTTTTTTATTTTCTAAGAACGCGGCAGGTGTTCTGGTCTGGTAATGGTATTTAAGTCTATAAAACACCACTGCTGACTGGAGGCACAATGTGTGCAGCCGATACTTTAGGACTCATCTCACATAAGTGAAACTTCATAGGAATGAACTAGATCAGTAACTAGTTTTCCTCTTCCCCCCAGCTTCTGACAACTATCATTCTGGTTTTTGATTTCAACATTTTCCTGAATGTAGATGAAATTTTACAGTAGTTGTCTCTCTGACAAACTGATATCATCCAGTATGCAAAATGTATCTATTTGTTGTATGTTGATGGGCATTTCTATTGTTTCCACAATATTGCAAATGTGAATAGTGTTATAATGAATTTCGGGACTCTCTTTGTGACCCTAAATTCTATTCATTTTTTTCTTATTTGTTTTGAGACAGAGTCTCCCTGTAGTTTCAGCCAGCCTAAAACTTACTATGTAGATCAGGCTGATCTCCCTCTCACAAGAGATCCAGTGACTTCTGCCTCCTAAGTAAAGGGAGCCACCACACCTGGCCTGAATTCAGTTTTTTTTTAAAATATATTTATTATTTTTATTTTATGTGTTTGAGCCTGCATGTATGTTAGTGCACTTGTGTCGTTCAGTGCCGCGGAGGTCAGAAGAGGGCTTCGGATTCCCCTGGAACTGGAGTTAAGGACAGCTTGAAGCTGCCATGTGGGTGCTAGGAATCGAACCTGGGTCCTCTGTAAGAGCTTTCCATGCTCTTAACCACTGAGCCATCTCTCCAGCCCCAATTCAGTTCTTTTTAATATAAATACTCAGAAGTGTGTTTGCTGAATCCTGTGGTAGTTTCAGTCCTTAAAACATTTTAGGATCTTCATATTATTTCTTATAGTGGTTGTATCTGTTTTGACATCCCACCAGCAGTGTACAAAGGCTCCCCTTCTACATGTACTAATACTCATTTTTTTGTTCTTGTTTTGTAATAGCCATCTGTTCGAAGAGATATCAGGTAAAATGTTATTGTGATTTTTATTTGGATTTCCTAGATGTTTAGTGAATGGAGTTTTTTTTCCCCTGCACTATTTAGCTGTATGTTTGTCTTTGGAGAAATGTATATTCTGTCTTCAGCTCTTAGTGTTATTCATTTTTTGCTATTGAGTTGTAAGTATTCATAGTGTGTTTTGGAGATTACCCCATAACCAAATGTATGGCTTGCAGATAATTTCTCCTATTGTGCAGCTTGTCTGTTGATTATTTTCTTTGTTGTGCAGAATTTTTTCTCTGATTATTCTAGATTATTTTTGTTGTTGCTGTTGTTGTTGTTATGTCTATGAAATATTTAACATAGAGACCCATAATTAGGAGTGCTCAAATTAATCCTTTTTCTCTTTGTCAAAAAGTTGACACTTTTTAAATTTAATAGATTAACTTTACAAGTGACTAATGTTTTTATGGACATTGTGTTTATTTGATTTTGCTTTATGAGATCTTACTGTTCCTTTTGCTACCAGTTAAACATCATTTGTGGGGAAATATTTGAGAACAGTTTTGACTTGTGTTGTGTACTTGTCCCATATCATGGCAGTTTAGGATCTTTGTTACTGGTGTACTTTACGGCTTGCTATTCAGAGTGGGGTCCATGGACAAACAGCATTGACATTACTTGAAAATTTGCCAGAAGTCTCTTCTCTTCATCCCATCATCCCATTCCTATAGGATGGTAACATGCATGGTGACACCTCTTGCAAGTGATTTGTGGGCTCTGTACTGCTTGACAGCCATTACTTTGGACTACTTGTTTCCCATTGTGACAACGTATTTGTTCTTGGTGGTAATTGTTTGTTTTTGTTGTATGCTGCATTTTCTTTCCCTAAATAATACCTTTAGTTGGAATTTTTTTTTAATGTATGTGGTTCCAAATAAGAATGGAGTGGTTTATAGGGCAATCGTCTTACAGTATTGTGCTCCAATTGAGTTAAAAGCTGTTGTATTGATTGTGGCATTTTATAGCTAACTGAATTATTAATTTGACTTCATTTGGCAGGTTGAAACATTTTAAAATCAGGGATCTTATGAAACATGGTGCTTTTTGTCATAGCTCTGTTATCTTTCTCTTAAAGAGATGCTAGTGATGAATACTTTATAATGTACCTGCCTGGGTAGAAATAAGTAACTACTGTTTTTAAAAAGTGGACATTATCTTCATTTGAGAATGCTTATTTTGTGAATTCATTTTTTCAAGGCAAGTAAGTCTACTCTTAGAGAAGCATAATAAAAATTCTGCTTAGGTTGCATCTCTTTGCTGGCTACAACAAAACACATTCTTAGATATCGCCATTCCAAATCTTGGATGAAATGACTATAGTTTTATTCACCTATACCATAGCTATAACCAACTAAATCCAGAACTCTCTGCATACTAGGCAAGCACTCTGTTCAGTACATCACTACACGTCTTACCTAGAGCAATTGGGTATGAGAAATTAAGGTATACAAATTAGAAAGGAAGAAGCTAAATTGTCCTGTTGGCAGACAGCATGATCTTACAGAAAGAAAAAGCCTTATATTCTACCACCTTACCCCCAGTTTGAGCTGGCAAATGAATTCTGTAAAGCTGTAGGTCACAAAAATAAATACTAAATAACCAGAAATGCTTCTTACTAGTAGAAAATTTCATTTTTTTTAAATCAAGAAAATATTTACAATAGCTACAACACAAAATGAAATACTAGGGAAAAATTAGCAAAGGAAACCAAATATTTCTGCATTAGAAACTTATAAAACCCTGAGAAAAGAAATTGAAGATGCTATAAAATAAAATGGAAAGATAGCCAGTGTCCTGATATTGAAAGAAATAATTTTGTTGATAACTTCGTACTACCCAAAGTGTTCTACAGCTCAGGCCCTACCAAAATTCTTGTGACTCTTATGAAAACAGATAAACAGTGCTAAAACTGATATGAAACCACAAAAAATACCAATAGCCAAAGTGATCTTGAGCAAAATGAACAGTTTGTATTATCACACCACCAGAGTTCGAACATATACCACTAATGCTATAGTAGCTAAAAGAGACAGATACTGGCATAAAAGCAGATAAGTGTGTGACAGACAGTGCATGAATCTGTGTATTTATATAGCCAGTTGATTCTCAGCAAAGATCGAAAGCATACAAGTAGAAGAAAATTCTTCCATATGTAACAACAGGAAAACCAGATACCCACATTCAGGAGAATAGATTTAGACCATTAGATACCACAATACCCTCAAAATGGATTAAATACTTAAATGTGGGATCCGAAAGTATGAAACTATGGAAAGAAAGCCAGGTGTGACAGCTGCAATGCAAGTTTTGCGAAGCCAAGAGACGGCCATTACAAGATCCCGCCCAGCAAGGGCTGCACAGCAAGAAGATAACAAAGTAAAAGCTCTGTAACATTGGCCTGTGTCTGAATTTCTGCATATAACCCCAAAATATAGGTAATAGAAATGTAGCTTTTATCATTATATATATTTTGCATCAGACTTTCTAAGGAATGATTCATAGGCTGAAGAGCGAGTCTATACAATAGGCAAAGATTTGGAAACACACCTGATAAGGAGTTGACATCTAAAGAATATAAGAAATGCTAAAAACTTAATATCAAAACACCACCCAGTTTTTAAAAAGATCCAAACAGATATTTTTTAGGTGACACACAAATAGCCAGTAGATATACAAAAATGTTCAATATAGTTATTAAGGAAATGCAGACCAGTCCACATTAAATATTCATACCTATTAGATGAAAGATATTAAGTGTTGCATGGCAAAAACGGACCCTTACACATTTCTGATGGGAATGCAAAATAGTATAGCCATCATAGCAAACATTCTAAGTCTCTCAAAAATTAAAACTAAACTATTATGTAATCCAGAAATCCAAGTACTGAGTATATATCCAAAGGAAATTAACTCGGTGTGTCAGACAGGCATTTGCACTCCCATATTTATTGCAGCACTATTCAAGTTAGTCAAGATACAGAATCAACCTCTTTGTCGATGGATATATGTATGGAGAAAATGTGCTATACATATATTTGCTCAGAGATGAAATAGCATTCATCCAGAAAAGCAATAAATTCTATTATTTGTAACAGATGGATGAAACTAGAGATTTTTATGTTAAGTGAAATGAGTAAGGCACAGAAAGACAAATACTGCATAATTTCAGTTACGTGAAATCTAAACAGGTTCATCTCATAGAAAGTAGTTGAGTAGTTGGAGCTGGGTTGTAGTTTCAGGTGTTGAGTAGATATTAGTCAAAGCACACAGAATTTTAGGTAGTAGGAATAAGCTTCAGAAATCTCTTGCACAACATGGTGACAGACTATATTCTTGAAAAATGATTCAGTGGTTGCAAATTATTCTCACCACAAAATTGATAACCCTTTGAGTTAATTGGCTAGATTTAGTCATTCCACAAAGTATGTATGCTTTAAAACATGTGTACAATAAATACATACAATTTTGTCTGCCAATTAAAAGAATAAAAATAAATGTAAAACGTAGGACTTGAGGAAATGGCTAGTTTATAGAAAAGCCATCTGTTTTAGTGCCACCTGTGGAGTTAAGCACACAAATGAATGGTTGTCTGACAGCTTCCCAGAGTTGATTAGTCCTGATATGGAAAATTTGAATATTTTCTGTGCCACACTAAGGAAGAGACTATATCTGGGAGGACAGTGGACCTTCATAATATAGTGAGCTGGTGGGCATGGTCGCCAGAGGTCTTGTAGGTACAAAAGCTTTCGCACTAGATCCTGGGACATATTAATGAAAACAGGGAAAGGTGAACTAGTTCTCAACAAATATGGTATTGGCAGAAGACTCAAAAGAGCAGAAGACTCAGAAGACTCAGCTCCTCCCTTCAGTGCCCAGATGGCCCCATTCATGTATGTTCTGTACCTCCCCAAGGCATCTCTGGGATCAAGCATAGTAAAGGGATGGAGAAAATAAGAAGAAAGTCCTCAGCTGACTACCACAAAGAAACTGAGCTTTAAACTGGAAGCAGATGTTTTGTCCTACAGATCATTGCCTTACTCTATATCAAGGGAATAAGATCTGAACAGGCCAGTCAGCTTCCCTGGCTGAGGAATTACTGCATTTTTTCTACTTATGAGTTTGTTAACTTTGCAATTCTTACTTATTAAATAAGAAACATTTATGAAAATATAAAATTACTTTTGTTCAACCATGACAACTGAAGTAGCATTCTCTATAAATTACTGGAATAGTAACATCTCTTTTTTTAGAAGTCAAAGGAAAATAAAATTTAAAGTTAAAGTTAATGTTAAGTTAAAGTTAAAAATAAAGTTAAAATTTTCATATGTGTCTCTTCTCATTTATAAAAGTATTGGATAAAATTTGATCCCCTATAATTTATCATTTTATTGCCAAAATATTACTTGAGACTTTAATTTTTGAGTCCATAAAAAAATTTTGATTGGATTCTGTTTCCTTGGTTTTGTGTTTTATTTAATCCATGTACCTAGTAAAAGTGCTGGAATTTGAGCAGTTTTGATTATTTGTTTGTATGTTTGCAGAAAACTCTCTTGTAGTCCAGTATAGCCTTGGACCTGCTCTATAATTGAGTTTAACCTTGAGTTTCTGAACTCCTGTGCACACCTCCTGCCTGATGGTATTAAAGTCATCACACTTGTTCATGTTTTAGGAGCTTTTTGCATAGGTAAAACTGAGGTTTGTGCAAGTCATGGAAGCAAACATCCATAATTCCAGCACTCAGGATAATGAGGCAAAACTGTGAATTCAAGGTTAGCCTGGATTACAGAGTGAGACTTTATCTGGAAAACAAATATACCTGGTATGGTGTGCATATCTTTAATCTCAGCACTCAGGAGGCAGAGGCAGGAGGCTCTCTGAGATTGTGGCCACCCTGGTCTACATAGAGAGTTCCATTGTAGTTGGGACTACAGGGAGACCCTGTCTAAAAAGCAGAACATAAAAGATCTTGTCAATAATGTAGTCAGTATAGAAGCTGTCATGTTTCTCTTGAGTTTTTAATCTTGGAAGTTCTTGTTCCATTATTAATAACTTTTTAAAGAATTTTTGTTTTTAACTATATATATATATATATGGGAAGATATGTACATGAGTGCATGAGTGCAGTGCCTATAGAGGCCAGAAGAGGGCATTGGATCCCCTGAGCTGGATCTACTGGCAGTTGTGAGCTGCTGGACATGGGTACTGGCACGTGAACTCAGACCCTCTGCAAGAACAATGCATACTCTTATCTTCCCCTGTCTAAAAAGCAGAACATAAAAGATCTTGTCAATAATGTAGTCAGTATAGAAGCTGTCATGTTTCTCTTGAGTTTTTAATCTTGGAAGTTCTTGTTCCATTATTAATAACTTTTTAAAGAATTTTTGTTTTTAACTATATATATATATATGGGAAGATATGTACATGAGTGCATGAGTGCAGTGCCTATAGAGGCCAGAAGAGGGCATTGGATCCCCTGAGCTGGATCTACTGGCAGTTGTGAGCTGCTGGACATGGGTACTGGCACGTGAACTCAGACCCTCTGCAAGAACAATGCATACTCTTATCTTCAGAGCCATCTCACCAGCGTTCCCTTCCCTGGCCTTGTGATGCTTGTATTCAACTGTAAAGATAGTGCACAATAGCTTTGAGTGTGACGGGACCTTTCTTGTCCCAGTTGTGCTTGCCCCAAGGACCTAGGTTGCCACATACCTTGGTTACCAAAGATCAACCTGGGACAATGACTCCCAAGTTCATTGTCTCATGACTGTGAGATACATGAACTCTTGTATGAGTAAGCACAGCAGAAGAAGGCTCTACTAGGAATTACTACAAATAAATGAAAATTTGAGGAAAAGGGTGAAACTAAGGAAAAATGGCTGAAATTTCAGTGAGTGGGAGGAGTTTCCAAGGGTAGGGGAAAAAAAAACAAACATCAGATTTCTGCGCCTTGAGTTTTTACAGGGCCATGACAGAAACTGGACAAAGGCTGAGGTAATACCTCTGTTGAGATTTGTTTTCTGGACTGTCATGGGCTCAGCCAATGGAGACCTTCATGTTCCTCTGATCCAACCAGGAAGATGATCATGCACAGTTACTATGCTGCCTACCTAGTCTATCTCTGACTCATGTTATTCACTATTGACTTTGACTGTCTGCTATTAGTCACTTAGCTGGCATTGCCATTCTCCAACTTTGCAGGCATTTCAAGTGCTGTTAATTCTACTAAATCTCATTTAGGAGTTAGGTTGTTCCTAAGAAGTAGCTTTATTTGTTCTTAATTAACTCTTTTTGGAATCATCTGGGGAGGTGAAATAGGTGGAGGCTTTCTTAGAAGTTATCTGTTAAAATTAGTTGCATTAGATTCGAGAATATATAAAAGAGCAATAGTGCCCAGCGTGTGTTTCCTAGAAGTGATCAAATGGAATCTAGTCAGGCAGCCTCTGACACTAACCTTGCTTTTTAGAGTTTCTGTCTTTTATCAGGTCCACTTAACTATCTCACACTTCCTTGAAAAGAGAGAGGAAACAAACACAGATAAACATGTAGGCATGTTATTTCTGGAAAGAAGTTGATACAAAATTATCGTTCAGAACTGAACTTTATTAGGAGAAAGGACATGAGAGCCATGATGGAAACTTGAGGTGGGACAGCATTAGAAAGAGAGAGTACATTATATCAAAAACAACATGATGGGACCTTAAAGGGAAAGAAAGGCTTTTGAACTAGTGAAGAGCTTCATTAAAAAAGATAGCTTAGGAGGGTGACAGAAGCCCATCCCCTAGCTGAGGAGCTATTGATAGCCAATGGCTATTAGGGGAGGGAGAGTTTACTTTAGGAATGTGGTCCCTGGTACACCAGCTATGTTCTGGTGGATGGCCCCATACCCATGCATATATGGGCAGCACAAATTGAACTCAGTGGGATATAAAAAAATTTTTAAGAGGACATGAAATTGGGAGGGGTTACAGCAGATCTGAGAGGAGTTGGGGAGGAGTGGGTAGTGAATATGATCAAAATATATTGTATGCATGTATTATGAAATTCACAAAGAATTCACATATATTTTATTTTTTAAAGAAAGCTTAAAGTAAAAAGTAAGACAGATAACTGCTATGGACAAGATGATGGGGGGAGGCATGGAGGCAAGTCTTCAGAGAAAAATCTCCCAAGCAAAGAAAACTGTCTGACTTTTATAAATACATGGTGGCAGGAAGATTTACATCATGTGATTTAGTCTGGAATAGCCTATATGACAAAGAACATGAAGAGCCAGGTCCTGGGTAGGATCATTAGGAGCTATTAGGCCACAGCACAGCATAATCTCTTAACTCTCTGTTGCAGAGAACGTCTGTGGGGAGGCTGCAGGGGGGCTTTGGCCTGATTTCTTCAGGCCCTTCATCTGGCCTCTTAGAGGTGTCAGTGTCTTTAGGGGGTAGGCCCATTATCTAACAATACGCATCTGGAATCTTTGCTTCTCAACTTTATTGTTCCTAGCCTCACTGTTTTAACCCTAACATCTATTTTCACTACAATAGATCTGAGAAGTTGCAGCTTTCACAATGAGCTCTTTCTCTTTTATGACCCATGGAAAGCTTTCTCCTGCACCAGTAGAAGCAGGCCTTGAATTAAAAGAAGGCAGGGATTTACTACTTCTACACAAGCCTGAATTTACATTCTGACTTAAGTAAAGACAAATTCTCACTTAAAATAGTTGTCATGAGCATCTTTGAAATAGCAAGCTCCTGTGACCTAATACAAGTGGATATTTTCTGTCAACCAAATATAGCTGGTTATACCTTCAAAATGTGTCCTGAAGCTTTTTTTCTTCATCTCCCATCATTAACCAAGTCTCTGTTTCCAGTTATATAGAGAAACTGCATCAGCTGAGTTTACTTTCTTACCCCTTTCCTCCAGTCTTCACCCAAATCTCATTAAACACAGGGTATATTTTCAACCACAAACCAGATCATGTTATACCCTTTATCAAAATTACCTTTGACTTCCCACTGCCATATAAGGATGTGCCACAGAATAAAATGCAAACTTATTTTGTCTTCACGGCCATATGCTTTCCCAGTTCCCCTAGCCTCATGATTTTTCTCCCCCTGGCTCACCCCACTATGACTGTGCTATCCTTCTTGCTGTTTCCTGAGTATATTCAAACATAATTCTGCCTTCAGGACTTTGGCTTTGTTTCTGTACCAGTCTCTGCATGACTGGCTTTTGTTGGGGCTCAAATGTTATTGGGGGGGTCATTTCTGATCACTCACAGCTCTGCCTATCTTTATTTTACTTTCTTCATAGTATTTGCTTTGAAATTAGGCTTTAAAAAATTCATTTCATTATGTCATCTCTCACTTCCATTAGATGGTAAGTTCCATAAGAGTATATTTTATGCTTTTATTTCTGTATGTCTAATATTTAGAACTCTGCCTGGCTCATTATAGTGTCTAGTTTTGAATAAATGTTAGATAAATGAGCAGTAAGTCTATGAAGTAAAAGATAAATGTATGTAAATCTCTGCTTATGACTCACATTATTTCAAAAGCAGCAGTCAAGTGTGAATCCTTTCAAAGTTATTTGCTTTATAAATCTCATTGTGTTTTAAATCACTTATCACTTGGGTAATAGTCTAAGTGGTTAAGCAGGTTAGCATAGCTACTAAGAACCAAGACTTTGGAATCAGCCCCACTTTGTTGAGTACTGGTTCTTTCAGTTATCTGTCAGGTAATTCAACATCTTGGACTCTGTGTCTAGATCTGTAAATTAGAAGTAGTACTACCCAATCCCAGGGTTATTTGAGGATTGGGTTACATAATATATTTTAATTTTAGAGTTGACCTTATGTACAGTAATCATTTGATAAATAGCTCTTATAATTAAAGCTAAAATTATTTTTGTATTAAATTTACCAACATCAGTTAGGGTGGACCTTTTCTTCCCAGAACTTCACATATGTTTGATGATTATACTGATAATTATCATAAAAGGTATAATAGAACATCTGGGTATTCTAGCTTAAAACTGCCCCAAACCTTCCCACTTAATGGTAGGAGTTTTAAATTCTGTTTAATTACACCAAAGATGAAAAATCAATATTATGAAGGCAAAGATGAAAAACCAACATTATGAAGGTTAAATTTATTAAAGAACCCTCTAGCATCCAGTCATCTTTAGCTCTTTTCAAGGAAGTTGCTGTTTAAGTAGTGATATTGTAATAATGATGAATAGTGCCTGATGATAAGATGAAGATGAAAATCTTAGAGGTCATACTTCATCTGTAATTCTCTTCAGAGACCAGCAGATCCATATTGGTTTTGGCGGTGTATAGATCTCCATATAGGAGCAGTTTACTTAATTGCTTATTTTTGCTTAAATTGTAAATATGTATTTCATACCTTAGGGAAATCAGAAAGCCTGTGGCACTTTTCAAGATACTTTCATGTTTTATATTTAAAAGGCATTTGTAAGAATTGAGCTACAGAAAAATTATAACTGAAATTATCAAAAAGATTAAGTTTTGTAGTGGCAGTCATAAAATAAGGTATTATAAAAGTGTAGAGACAATAGTTTAATATTATCAAAATAGATGTAACTGATTAGAGGGTGTGGCAAATTTCAAACAACTTGCATAAACAAAGTTTTCTCAAATGTATGAAACAATAATAAACATTAATTCTTATGTTTTTATCCAGCCATTAATAATTAAATATAATTTACTGGATTCAGAGATCCGTTAGGGAGTACAGAAGTCAGTTGGTCAATACACCTGAGCCATTTGAAATGATACTTGATATCTTGATCTTTAGGGAGGAGAACCCACACTTAACAGTCAGCTCCAGTTATACATTTTCCTATGAATAAGTCATGATCTCCAAATTCTAAAGAAAGATCATAGTTTTCTTAATCTAAATATTTTGAAAAATATCTTTCAAATATTAATCAGCTATAAGGTGAATTATGGATCTTTAATTTTTTAAAAATCCTTAAGCCTTATCCATTTAAAAAGTGAAAAGAAAAGCTGACATGAACTTCTTGAAACAATAAAAATTCTCTTAACCTAAAAAAGGAAAATAAATAAATAAATACATCTTCAGAACTCTTGGTGCATCTCAGTATTTTCTGAAAATTTTTTCTGTGCAAACTTCTCTGACTAAGGGTTAGTGAAATAAAAAGACTGTCCTGTGTGTTCTCACATACTAAGAGTTTGGGTGGAAATGGAGGCTGTGATGACACCATAACTTGGCCAGTATCTTAAAAAATGATGAGGGAGGAACAGCAAACTGCACAGGGACAAAGGATTATATGGTATTTTATGCTTGGAATCCTTGGTGAAATTTTTTGGAACAGTGAAGAACTGACTAGGCAGTGATGTATGGAAGAGAAAATGGAGAGCTGGTGTCTTAATGTGGGATGAACCACATTTTCTTGTAATATTGTTAGAAAGATGAATATAGGGAATATGGAGAGACTTATGACTGGTAATTAATATGGAAACTTTGTAGAGATCCAAACTAAATGACCATTTGTGCTTTACTAGTAAGTTTAAAATGAGTAACCTGATATGGTTGCATTGTTTTAAGTTACTCAAGCAGAAATGTAAAGGGTGAATGGGAGCAGGGAAGAGGTAGATAAGATTTAGAGTGTAGTCAGAAAAGCTACCTCAAAGGCTATTATAGAAGAAAGTTTGAGAGACTAGCCAGTAAAATGATACAAAGATTGACAAATTCGAGAGTGTCCTGGCAAAGCATGCTGGCTAACAGTTGTGATGGTTGAGGATGGAGACGAATTGAGGGGCTTGATAGATAAGTTGAGGGTGCTGTCCCCTTAGATTACAGGGACAAGTAAAGGAGCAAGTTTGGTCATCTGTAGGCTTGTGGGATGTGGAGCATATCTGTAAATATAGTCCACATTTGGTTTTATATTTGAATGCCAGATATAATTTGGAAAGGTATTTTAAGTAATAACTGATTAAAAGTATGGGTAATGTGAAAGTGAAGAGTTGTAGATGCAGGGCGAGGAACACTTAGGGATGGAAATAAATGAGACAGATAAAGCAGTACTTGTCAGAGATTGGACTTCCTGGACTGGAAAGCACACAGGTGAGGTATTTTAAGTGGTGACAGTAAGAGGATAGTTACGGGTAGAAAGGACTTATGTAGCAGATGTGTGTTCACGGAAGTGTTACTGTTTTGCTCTTCTTGTTTTAGTTTGTTTTTCTTACAGGTAGAAGAGCCATGTCTTGGAAAACAAGAATTGGGTAGGGAGGAAGCTAACCAGCTCCACTTCCTTTCCCCTGAGGAAGCTGTGGAAATGCTGCACTGGGGAAGAAAGGATTTCTGGCAAGACAGAGAGAGCTATAGGTCTGTGAAGAAGCTGAGAACACATTTGCTGTGGAAATCAGAGGGCACGTTGGAAGGCGTTCCATGAGCGAGCCATAAAGGTGGCTGGAGAAATAGCATGCAGGATGAGAGCGATCATTCACAAGAGATGAGGCTCAGAAGAGCACATACTTTTCTCTAAGTAGCTGCTTGATGATTTGGAGGTGTTTTTGGTTCTGGGAAAACTAATAGATTCAAGTATCAATGTTAACTCTCTCAGCATAGCTTTATTTCACTGAGACTTCTTAGAGACATCATCCAGTGTTCTCTCATCTTTGGCACGAACGTAACTCATATTTTAAAAATTAATTCAAACAGTGAAGTTGGACACAATGCCCCACACCTTCAGTCACAGTACCTGGGAAGCAAAAAAAAAAAAAAAAACAAAAAAAAAAAAAAAAAAAAAAAAAAGAAAAAAAGCAAATCACATGTTGACATGGAAAAGAATGGAAATCTCTAGTAATCCTGTTCCTCACATCAAAAATTATTATCATTTTGCAATTGCAACCTAACTTCTTACAGACTTTATATGTATATAATTTTATATGCAAACTCATAAATGTATGAATATGGTACATGTGTCTAATGCATATATGTGCTGAACCTGTTTATTTATAAATAGTTGTACATGCAGGCATTTCACCCAGAAGTCCTGGTTCATGGTCCAGTATACCACCCCTCTCACACACTTAGGCCCTTTGGCAGTTTTTCCAGGCATATGATCTAGTCATAATTTTTACTAAGTATGAACTATTCAATTTTATGATTAGGAATTAATTTGACATTCTATTTTTATTGACTATAATCTGCATTATATCTACTTTATAGATACTTCAAAAAGAACAGCCTTTGTTTTGAAGTAAATTACTTCATATTTAAGAAAGCAATATCTGGTTAAAAGTATTTGATTCTAGAGCTGGGTGTGGTGGCACATACCTTTAATTCCAGCTCTTGGGAGGCAGAGGCAGGCAGAGCTCTGTGAGTTCAAGGCCAGCCTAGTCTACATAGTGAATTCCAGGACAGCTAAGGCTACAGGGAGACCCTGTCTCAAAAAGACCAAAAAAAAAAAAGTCTGATTCTATTATGAGGCTTTCTAAATAGGCTTTGTTAGTTCTTTCTTCAGTTCCCACACTTGTAAAATTATCTTAATTTAGAGTAGCCAATGTGTCAGTTCCTTTCAGTGTTTAATTTTTACCATATGAACTTAGCCACTGCACCCTGTAGACTACTTCTAAGAGGAAAGTTCAATCTATTTTTGCAGAGCAGAGACTTTGGAATTAGATCAGCTTAGGACTGAACACTTGTGTTCAAGTGACTGCATGACTAGGTCTCATGTTTGAGTTTCAAATGTAAACTGAGAGTGATGGTATCTCTCCAAAAGGCTGTGGTATGAAGTGTGCATTCTGTTCCACAGAATAAGCACCATTGTTTGTATTCTCTTATCTTTTCTTCATACGGTTTTATGGGTTGAATTGAACTTAACTGCATGGTCTTTCTGAGTGCATACTGCATGTAGACAAGTGCTTCAGAGACCAGATAGAAAATAACATAAGATAGTTCATTGATGTCATATAGATTTATGTAAGAAAGAGCAGGTCCAGCAGTTTGGGCTTTGTGGTTCTTAAAAGATCACAAATCATCTCACTGCTCCCAGTGTAGAATGCTTCTGCCCACAAGGCAACTTTAGAACTCATTTTCACTTGTCAGTTATATCATTTTACAAATATCTGATACCACTTTTTTACTTAAGAGGTTTCAGAGTATTTCAAATATTTTATGTGAGACTTAGATTGTTTTCCCCTTTTTCTGAAGAAAAAAATGTCCCTTAACTGAGATACAATGAATTTGTTGGCCTCTCTACCTGCTGTGTTTCTTCCTGAAAATACTGTTTATATGTTTTAAATAGCAGTTTCTCTCAGGTCTTTTATAGGTGATTACCATATGGAAATAAAGAATATCCAAATAAGAACAAAGTCTGTCTCCTCAGTTTGTTAGAGCTGGGGACTCAGCCCCTTGCCAGGTCTGGCAGATAGTCCAAGGCAGGAGGATGAATGGGAAAGTGCTAAAGTGAGACAGAAAGGGGAGAAGGCTGAAGGTGTACCTTGATTGGAGGCTGGTGGCGTGGGTACACTCTAAGATGGTCACCACTGGAAAGCATTCTATGTGACTGATGAGGGGTGTTCATCTGCCTACCTTTGATTGGTCCTAAGTTGGAAGGGAGGCCTCAAATTTGGGATCCCTTGTACTAATCAAATCATGGCCATCTGAAGCCAATTATTGTAGAAATTATTATTTGGTTTCTTGAGTTTATTCACAGGTTGTGATCTGGCCACTCATTGTCTGTTTGAATATTCAGTTTGTCAATCACTATTCCCTTTCAGTAATGAAAGATCTATAAAACATTCTGTAGAAACATAAGTAAGTTATTCATTATAGTTAATGTGTTCTTGTGGGACTGGAGAGATGGTTCAGTGGCTAAGAGTCCTTGCTGCTCTTCCAAAGAACTCAAGTTAACAGCACCCATGTTGGGCCACTCACCGTTGTCTGTAACTCCAACTCCAGACAATCTAATGCCCTCTTCTGGCCTCCACAAGTACCTACTTATATGTGGTATACACACAGGCATTTTTATTTATGTATACATAAATAAATATAAATATTTTTAAAATATGTTCTTGTAGTTTATCTTAGCAGTATACTTTTAGGGGTTGGAGAGATAGCTTAGCAGTTAAGAGCACTGGCTGCTCTTACAGAGGACTTGGGTTTAGTTCTCAGCACCCACATAGTGGCTAACAATAATCCCTAACTCCAGTTTCAAGAGATTCGATGCCCTTTTCTGACCTCCGTGGCATTGTACGACAGGGGTACATCTACATACACACAGGCAGTACACTCATACAGATAAAATAGTATACTTGCCGGGTGTGGTGGTAGATGCCTTTAATCTCAGTGCTCAGGAGACCAAGGCAGGCTGATCTCTGAGTTCAAGGCCAGCCTGGTCTATATAGCAAGTTCCAGGGAAGCTGGGGCTATAGGAGACCCTGTCTCAAAAAGACCAAAAAAAAAGTATACTTTTAGAAATATTTTATTTTAAGTTAATGCAATAAAATATAATGAAGATATGTTTACTTTTCTTATTTTACAGATAAGGAATCTTATTTTATAGATAAGGAAGTCATTTGTTCTTTCAATGAATGATAATGGAACCAATATTTGACCCCAGGATACTTATATCTAGAGTCTGAACTAAGGTGAAAGAATGCTTGTGAAAATAAGCCAGGTTGGTGCCAAAAGTATTATGTGTGGCACAGTTCCCTTACTAGAGATGTGACCTAAGCTAGATTCTCACCCTTCCAGAGACTAACACAGAAAGTGCCTGTTTGCTTCTTTGCTTCATGGTATCCCCCAAGATGCATACCCATTGCTCCAGACAAGCAGTCACTGCTGACTCAAATCATCAAGAAATGTCCTTCCTGTACCTTCCAAAAGAATACAGTATCTACTGAAGCATGTTACTCTTCTTTGATCTCAATTAGTATGATCTAAGTGGCTTAATGGCATTAGAATTACCTAAGCGATTTCCTTTTTAATTTGGTGTTTTTATACTACTTAACAAGATTACACTGCTTAGTTAAAACAACTTGAAAAGTTTATTGACTGGAAAAAAAAAGCTGTATTATTATTGACCTCAGTCATATTGTATATGTCCTCAGAAACTTCTTCTGAATTTTAATTTTATTGTTATATATACAAAATGTTATTTTACATTTATATTACCTTTGGTAACTTTTATATCTGTGGCAGTAATCTCTCTGTGATATGACTTACTAGGTGACAACTTACTAAAGGGATAAAAATTATTTTCATCAGTTATTTAGAGAGATTAGAGAGAAAATAGTTAAAGCAAAACACAAAATTGTTGAATTATTCATTCTTTAAAATTGCTGTCTTCTCTTTATCATGTACAAAAGTAAATAAAAGCACTCTGGAGGAATTAGAATAACAAAACCTTCAATCAACAAACGTTATCAGTGCCTCCTGAAAGATGGCTCAGCCATTTAAGAGCACTGGCTATTCTTGCAGAGGACCTGCTGGCCCAGCACTACATGGCTACTAACAACACATTCCAGGGGCTCCAACAGCCCTCTCTGACCTCCTTTGGCATTGCACTTACATATATGCAGGCAATACACTCATACACATAAAATAAAAATATATAAAATATTTTTTTAAATAATTACCAGTGTTCTAGGCACTATTTTGCCATTCACTTTAGGTTGCTCTTCTCATGTTTCCAAATTGATAGCTAAAAGTTAGTACCTGCTCTCCTCCCTTTGAATCTTCTGTGGGGTTTGTAGAAATTTATCACAGAATCTAAACAACCAACTAGTGTGAATTTTATGTATATGATTGTTTGGAAATGGGCTGTTGAATCATGAACATAACCTCAGTTAGTGCATCATTACTGCATTTGGGAGGCTGAGGAAGAAAGATTGCTCCAAATTCAAGGTCATCCAGGACTACATAGTGAGTTCAGGGTCAGCCTGGCCTATAGAGTATTACCCTGTTTTACAGCAATAACAGCAACAAAAACACCTCAGTTAAAATTGCTTCATATTGTTTAATCAAGGATATCTGTAGGCAGTACTAATTTTAAGAAACACAATGACATTGATATATGGGATTTTTAGAGGAGCTTTACTTTATAACTGTCATGTAGAAAACTCATTTTGGCATCAAATAGTTTATTTTGAGGACTAAAGCCCTTATCAGGAGTCTTCCAACATTTCTGTGAGAGGCAAGTCATTCTTGTTTCCCCCTATTACTCTATAGGTTCTCCAAAGCCTTGTTTGTGGTATATGGCAATGATGTTTTTGCCCAGTGGAAAACTCCCACAGCAAAATATGTGCTTCATAGAAGCTGATGCTTCAAATACCTTATTCCCTCCCTAGGAGTCCCAACAAGGTGGATGACTGGGATGTGGATATGATGGCCATGAAACAGCACTGAGAGCATCATTATAGTCTGACAAACTTAGAATGAGACCTGGCCCTGAAACTTGTCTCTCTGGGATATTAAATAACTCACCTCTCTGAGAATCAGTTTGCTGGGAAGAACTCAAGAGAGATTTTCAAGGTGCAAGTGTGGTTCTCTTCCTTCATCTGAATAGTGGATGCTCTTGATGTTCAATTGCTGAATTCATTGTGCATTTTAAAATTTCTCTATGCGAGTTACACTTTAATTTAAAAAATCAGTATGCTCATAAATCTCTTCTAGGGAAATATCTCACCTTAACTCCTAGCATTTTCCAATTTCTATGGTGTAAATATTCTCACCAAGTCTGATTTCAAAGTACTGGTATAAAATCATCGAATGCAGAGTTAGGAAGAGATGTGCATACTTGAGGTTTCCAGCTCATCACTGGATAAGATAATATGCACTTAAGAGGAAAGTGACAGGGTAATGAACCTTTTAGCTGCTGATATTTCCTAATTTATCCTTTCTCAACTTTTGAGTAACAGCCATAAAGAAAAAAAGGAATTGAAAAATGGCTTCTCAAAGACCAGTTTAACATTTTTCAAGCTGTAAAATGTTCTCATTTCCTCAGCTGTACAACATTCCATAACTCATGGTTTATGGTAAAAGTCATCATCGATCTACACATGACTCCTATTTTATATCATGTCATTTTAATTATTTAGTCTTTAAGTAATGAAGCATTTGATAAGTTCTTGAGATTCCACTGCCCAACCCAAACCTATTATTCTGTCTGTCTGTCTGCCTGCCTCTCTGTCTGAAATAGGGTCTCTGTGTAGCCCCAGCTGGCCTAGAACTCACTAGGTAGACCAGGCTGGCCTTGATCTCGCAGTGATCCACCTGCACCTGCCTGCCAGGTGCTGGGTTTGTATGTGTGCCCTGCCACACACTGCTCAAGGAACATTTTTAGTCAAATGTGTTTCATTCTTTATTTTAATTTCTCTCTCTCTCTCTCTCTCTCTCTCTCTCTCTCTCTCTCTCTCTCTCTCTCTGTGTGTGTCACACACACACACACACACACACACACACACCCCTCTGTGCAAATAGTACATTTTTAATTTATTTTTAAACTTTATATAAACAACATACTATTCTGGGATTGGTTTTGATTTAATATTTTATTAAGATTCAGCTATACTGTTGTTTTCACACATATGGTTTGTTCATTTTCCTGGAAGAAGTCCACAGACCTATTGCCTGCTATTTCTCAGTATAGCAGGCGTGTTGTGCTTCAGTTGTATTCTGTGTTCTGCAGCTTGATGAAATACAAAATGCTTCTGCCTCTTTTTCTCTTTCCACATTTCCTTTCCATTATCCATGTTCTTTGGAAAATAACAAGATAGGTCATGAGTCAATATGATAACATGCATCTGTGTCACAAAGAAAAAAGTACCAGGGGATTTTAGGATACTGACAAAAATCACTGTTCTTAACAAAACAGTTAAAGGCAACACTAAGTTCCTGTTTTGACCTCCGATTTTCCTCAAGGTTATTAGAACTAGATAGTGACCACACACAGACTCCTCATTTTATGAATTTGTTAGCAGGATAAGGTGTGATTGCATGGATTGTTAAGAGACTGAGCCTAGAATGTGCAGGCTTCTAGTAGCCAGACACATTTGAGTCCTCATTAAAGGGGATGTTGCTCATTCAGGACAGCTACCTGTTATAAAAATTTTATCACAGGGCTGGAGAGAGGGATCAGTGGTTAAGAGCACTGGCTGCTCGTACAGAGGACTTCAGTTCTATTCCCAGCAAGCACCCACATGGTGGCTAACAACCATCCATAACTCCAGCTCTAGGGGAACTCCAGAGCCCTCTTCTGTCCTCTTTGGGTATTTCACAACATGGTTGCACTTAAGATACATGCAGACTTATACACATAAAATAAAAATACTTTAAACTTTCTTAAAAATTATCCCCTGATTTTCTTGAATTATAGGAAAAGACATAAAATTAATATCTGCTGTAAACAAATTTTAAAGAAAATTTTACTATTATAATTAAAGTTTAAATCAATAACTAATAAAATCCTAGTAAAATAAGTTATTTCAGTATTATAGGGAAAAAACAGATCAGATGGTATTTATTTTTATATATTCATCCATATAAAGTAGTAATGCAGTTCTGTTTATAATTTAAAATTTGAAAACTTCTGAGAATTAAGGGTTTTCTTAGTTTTTAATCTCAAATCCTATACTAATAGGAATGTATTAGGCAGCAAAATATGACTTCTAATGAATGGGAAAATATTTACTACTTTCATTATTTTCTATTTGGTATATATTTTCGTGTTTTTTCTACAGAATTATTAGTTATCTTAATTCTAGGCTATTACTTCAAACTGGCATTACTCACCTTCTCTACCTGTCTGAAACTAACAAAATTTTGAGTTCTACCATGCCTTGATCCTAAGGGCTCCACTAACAGATAATGAGCTATATCAGACAAAACTTATACCTAAACTATGTGTTCACTTGTTTGTTTGTTGTTGTTGTTTGTTTTTTTGAGATAGGGTCCCCAGCTGGCCTGGAACTCCCTTTGTAGAAGATGCCAGCTTCAATCTTACAGAGATCTGCCTGCCTGTAACTCTGAGTGCTGGGACTAAAAGCACTATTACACCCAGCCCAAGTTGTTGATGTTTTCTATTTATAAATTAAATTCTTTTTCCCTTCAATATATATTTGTTGATGTTTTCCATTTATAAATTAAATTTTTTCCTTTAATATTGAATTTTTGTGCATTTCATACATCTTAATCATATGTAAATTTCCCCATCTGCAGTATACCCCCATAGCCTTTCCACAGGATTCCGTGCATTCTGTTATATATGTTAAGGCCTGTTGAGTCGTTTGTGCCCCCAGAGGTCACTGGAGCCTGGCCATCTTATCTAAAGAAGACCATGTGTTCTTAACCTTTTCTTTGCTCTTTGTTTTTTTTTTTTTTTTTTTTTGGCAGATTAGTAAATCATATGCACACTTTCTTTTTAGGTGTATAAAATAAAAGAATAGGAAAATAAGTGAACAAGTTATCAAAGTTAAATTTAGTGAGGCATTAAATGATATGATCAAGCTTTGTGTAAGGGTCACAGTAAAGTAACTGCTGTGACAAGAATAAATTGTCTTGATATGTAATACCTGTGATGTCTTATGAAACTTTTTTTATTTACATGAACAGTGTCACCAGTAGTGCTGATAATGTTGAGACTTGTCTCTTACAAGCATCACTTAAGGAAATAACTTTCAAATAGAAGTTAAAGAATACAGATGATGTAATTCTGTTCCTCATCCAAGTTCATAGAAATGTTGCTGCCCCTACCCCAGCATCTTCTCCATGGTCACAGCTTAAGACACCCTAATGTCTTAGACCATGGTGTCAATTTTTTTCATGTATTTATCCTCATTTTCAGTTTCCTATGTTGATTCATTTAGGTTCACAAGGTGATGATTCTGAATTTCTAATTATGCCTCTACTTTTGGATGGTATTATTTTAGCTGTTTATTATTTTGGTTCTTACCTTATTTTTGTGTTTTACTATATAATAGACAAAGCATCTATATATTTATCCATTGAATTTGAGCTATAATACTAATGTTCAGAGTGTACCTTCTTCCTGCAAGATTAAAAATTAAGAAGCAATGAAATATTTCATTTAAGCCTTTGCTCCCTGTTTTCATACCCACGATTCGTTCTTTCGAAGAAAGTTTGAAGTACATCCTTTCCTTTTATAGATTTCCAAATATATTAGAGATCATTTGTGTGGAGGGAACAAAAATCTCTCCATATATTCTCTCCTGACATTTCTATATTGACATTTCTGATCTGATCCTGCCATCTAAGTCAGTCTTTGACTTTTAAAATCATAGTGCCTCTTATACCTGGAGACAAACACCAGAGATTTTGAGTTTTCAGTTTTTTAGAAACTGTCTAATTAAGGGGCTAGAGGATGGCTCAGCATGTGGGGATACTTCTTGTGAAAGCAAGAAGACCCAAAAAATCCCTAGCATACAAGCAAAAGTTAGGAATGGCTGCACCCAGGAAAGATGGAGAACAGGCAAGGAAGACACCCAATGCCCCTGGCCTCTCCTGTGTACTTGCCCTATGTGCATATAGCACACATACCCCTACACATGGCGGGGGGGTGGCTATCTGCTCTCTGATTGAGGTACAAAAAGAACCAGTGTGTCTCCTTCCAAAGCAAAAGTTACAGTAGCTGTTGCTCATTTCTCTAAAAGGCAACAGCCAAAATCTTGTCCAGCTCCTGTAATCTATTTGGACTGCAGAAGAGGAGCCTGAGTGAAGGCATCCTGCTTTTAGTCCCTCTTAACTTCTATAATTTATCTGCAAAGTGACCAGCTCTTTCTTAAACATTCTTCCTTAAATACTTTTTTTTTTCATCAAGGGAGCCTTCCCTAAACTTATTTCATAGCCTAGCATCAATAATCTCTTCACAAGAACTGCCAATCCACATTTACTTCTCTTGACTTTCTGTAGTATCTCGGCCATGTGATGCACACCCATCTGTATCACTTCTGGTGCCCAGTCTTCTTCACACCATTCTTGTCTATCTGTGTTCTTTCTGTCTCTTTCTTCATGACCTGTATCTGTCACTTCCTTTGAGAAGTGATTTCAAAGAGCCCATCCACTGGCACAGCCACTCTATCCTACTCTCATCAGTTTTATTGGACATGCTGTCTTAACTTACGTGCATCCCCGTTTGAAACTATCGCAATTTCTGTCATAATTTTTTCGAAGGGTAATATGTGATGCTTTTGTTCTCCCTAAAATATGACAGGCTGTCATGCTAGCACAACTCACATGTGGCAAATTTGATGTTCCTCCTGTGTCTCTTTGCCTCACAGAGCACTGGAGTATCTTTTTTAGTATTTCTGTGTGCTCAGGTAAAAACCTAGAAATTGTTCGTTTCATTCATAATAGAAGTGTAAATAATTTTCAAAAATCCCTCACTACAGATCCCTA
This sequence comes from Nannospalax galili, assembly GCF_000622305.1. Classification (NCBI taxonomy): domain Eukaryota; kingdom Metazoa; phylum Chordata; class Mammalia; order Rodentia; family Spalacidae; genus Nannospalax; species Nannospalax galili. The sequence goes on along the minus strand of NW_008331125.1, from coordinate 1,242,025 downwards.
TATATTTGTCTGAGATAAAATGCTCTTCAAATAAGCCACTATTCACTAATCTGTGTGACACAGAGTAAGTCCCATGGGCATTTGGAAATAGAGATTGGCCCCATAGTTCATCCCTAACATTATTTTCAAGCCTCAACATACACACTTGGAGTTAGACTGGTTTTTCCCATGGAGCACCAGAAGTATTGGCATGTAGAAGGTAATGACCTACTTGAAAACTGGAGCTTGAACATAGAGATAGCTAGTTTTCAGTTATCAAAGGCATTGCTACAGAGAACACTTTAGGCATTCATTGCTTGACTGAAATCCACGGGTGAGACACATTCTGTGCAGTTACTGCTAAGAGTTACCCCTCCTTCCTCCTTCCTACTATGACCACAAAAAAGAAATCAACCCACTTTTTCTCAGTGGACTGTGAAGGTATCAGCGTGTTTCACATCAATACCTGAGAAGATGAAATCTCTTTGGAATAAATGATCCTGATATATTTGATTGAGATAAATATAATGTAGATTTGCCTCATCTAGATTTATACATTTTCTGATAGAAATCCTGTTGTTGGACTGGGGATAGGGCTCAGTGGTTAAGAACACTGGCTGTTCTTGCAGAAGACCAGGGTTCAAACCCCAGCACCCACATGGTGGCTGACAACCATCTGTAACTGTGACACTCTCTTCTGTCCTCCATGGGCACTACGCGACATGGGTGTACTTATATAAACATGCAGGTATAGCACTCATACAAATAAAATATAAATAAATAAATAAGTAAATAAATAAATAATTTTTTAAAAAGTCATGTTGTTTATTGCCAGTCCTCTCCATGTGGACTGAGACTAAGTGGGGGCTACAATGGTTCCATATTTTACACATAAAACAAGGATAGTTTCTATCAGTCTCTCTTTAGTTTGACCATAGATAGATGGAGAGGGAAAGAGGAGCTTAACTGAATACTAGCATGTTCACTTGTTGGTGCAGTCATCTAAGCAGTGAACACACTGCAAAATATTTGTCCTGACTGTACTGGCTACATGTACCCATTGCCCTAACAAGGTTGAGGTCATTTAATTAATTCTGCTATCAAGCTCTGTATGAATTTGAAACCACTTGATTCCTTCAACTCTTGAAGATAAGTTGGTATTATTCTAATTGTGCAGATGAGTAAAAGAGACTGAGAGATTAAATAATTTATCTAAGATCCCAAAATCCATTAACTGACAAAACTAGAAACTCAGTTTCTGCTGAATCAGTAAAGTTTTGAAGAGTTTAAAGTTTTCAGTTCATGTAACTTTACCTGTGATCTTCTTGCTGTTTGTCTGCTTTTCTTTTCCCAATTAGATTTTTTCTTACTGGGGTAAGGACATGATTTCTGAATCCTTTCCTCGTCATAAAAATTTATGTGAAGGTAGATTCGGGTGATTTTGATGAAAACAAGGAGGTTCTTAAGTTATGACCACAAAAATAACTGATATGATTTTTTGTTCACTTTTTCTCATTGAGGTATCAGCATATATATGTATTGGTACATGATGCTAATTCAAGCCCTCAGAAAGCTAAGGCAGGAGGATCACCCTGTTTTGAGACCATATTGGGCTATACTGAAAATTCAGGGCTATCCTAGGCTATGTAATAAATCTCTTCTCAAAACATTAGAAGAAAAGAAAAAAACATAAACCTCTTTTAAATGTGGTTATTGGTACTTGATTCCTAGTGGAGTTAAAAGAGACAGAAACAGGATTGGGCAATAAAACATTTAATTTTCAAGAACCAGATATGGGGCAGCAAGATGACTCAGTAGGTAAAGGCACCTCCCATCATGCTTGATGAACTATGTTTGATCCCCAGGGCTCACATGGTGGAAGGAGAGAACCAGCTCTACAAGTTGTCCTCTGGACCTTCACATATGCTATGGCACATGTGCCTACATACATGCATACATACACATAAAAATATAAGCAAATGTAGGCCAGGCGAGGTGGCACACACCTTTAGTCCTGGGAGGCAGAGGTAGGCAGATCTCTTTGAGTTCAAGGCCAGCCTGGTCTACATAGTGAATTCCAGGCCAGCTGGTGCTCTAGGGAGACCCTGTCTCAAAAAGACCAAAACAACAACAACAACATATATCAGATATTTTATCAGGTATTGTACTTGGTAATTATTGATCGATCTAGTGACTACAAATTAAACCCCTGATTATTATGTTTTTGAAGCTCAAAGAGAATTGCCATGGGATGGGGATGTAGCTCAGCGGTGGGACACTTGCCTAGCATGCATAAGGCCCTGGCTTGATCCATGGCCTCACAAAAAAGTAGAATGGGGAAGTACTCTGGTCAAGTCCTCACTTGAAGCTCATCTTCAGTATGTAGATATTAACAGAAGCTGTGGGTTCATTGATTAGGGAAGTTGTATAGACTGAGGAGAGGAAGAAGCCTAAGACCAAGCATTAAAGAATCCCATCTTTCTGGAAACATAGAGGAAAATATGGTGAAGAATGAACAAAATGGTAAGGAAAAAGAATATCATATCACAAGATAAGCAGTTGAACATATTTCAGTATACTTGAAAATATCTTAGAAGCGACATAAACAGAATGTAGCCAAAAGGTCAAGAAAGAGGAAGACGAAAAAATACCTATTGGGTCTAATACCGGCAAGAAATAAAGTGTTTGCAGAAGTAAGAAAATTGAAGAGAAAATTCTTTTGAGAATCATAAAAGATACTGTTCCATGTTTCCTTTAACAATATTTCCCAATTTTCTAATTCTGTCTTCATGAACCTTTAAAAATCTACACTTGGGCATTTTATTTCATATGTACATTTTCACCTCTTGGTTCTGCCTAATTAAATGTACATATTTTTCTTTTAAATTTTCTTTTAAAATCTCCACTTAAAAATTTCTTCTATATCTTGAGTTGCTAGAGTTCTTCAAAAGTAAATCCTTAAGCCAGCACCAGTTTGACTTCTCCTTGTTTGTTCTACAGCTCATGTATGTAGGGCCTTACCATCAAGTTCTGATGAGTAACCAAGAACAGTCACAATGGCCAGTGTTGTTTGAGGATCTATGAGACCCCCTGGTCAGTAGCTTCAAAAGAAGGGAGTTCATTCCTGTCATTGGGGTTATATTTTGTTAACCTATGGTGTCTAGTAAGGGCAATATTCCCCTATTATAAGGTAACTCCTCCTTTTAAACTCTTTATATAATGTATATGAATATACTTTGAGATGCTTCTATAGTGATAATTTACCTTATGACTTTTTCTAAAAGTCTTTAGTGTTTACTTATCCCTCCCCATACTCCCTCCTTTGCCCTGCCCTCCCATTCCCTATCCCATTAACCCTTCCTACTCTAATGGTTCCCTTTCTCTCTTCATATCACTGTATTCTACAACCCCTCCCAGGAATCATCCCCCCTTTCATGGTCATTTATTAGTTTCCCAACTTCTCTAGATTTTCAAATTGGAACATGCATATCTAAGATTTTAAAGCTAGCATCCAGCTATGAAAGAGAGCATGTAACATTTGTCTTTCTGTGTCTGGGTTACTTCACTGGGTGAGGGAGCATAGATATTCCTTAAGATAGATAGGCTGAGTAGACTCCATTGGATGAACTTGCATCAAAATGCTTGATTGAATGGGACTTAACATGTATGGCAGAATACATGAGGCCCGGTGGTGGGGAGGTTAGGGGCATGAATGAGGGAAGGGGTCTTAAACCGAATGATTGTTTCTAGTTCTGTTTACCTATGAATTTCATAATTTTGTGGGTTTTTAATTTTTATTTAATTTTTATTTTATTTATTTTTTAAAATATTTTATTGAGCTTCTGTACATTTCATACAACAGTTCTTGATCAAATTAAGACTCCTTCCCCCATCCAGCAGTAATCAGTCTCAAACGGTTCTCAAGGGTTGGCACACTGCCCATTTCCCTCCCACCACTCTGAACCCTTGTCTGATTGAGTTGGCCTGGGTCTTTTACTTGATGCTTGCCGTAAGTTCACATGAGCAAGCTTCCAGTGGTCTGAAAGCCTCTGTTTCCCCATGTTCATGGACCAACCCTGGCTCTTACAGTCTTTCCACCCCCACTTATGCAATGGTACCTGAGTCATGGGTGGATGAGGTTTAATATAGGAGTCCTATCAAAGGACACATACTCTGCAGTCTCTTAGTCTCTAAAACGTGGCCAGTTGTGACCTTCTGTGTGCATCACACTCTGTTATATAAGAAAGCTTCACTAGTGAGAGTTGAGGGATGCACTAGTATTCTCTCCACCTCTGTTCCACTATGTTCCAAAAGGCTTAGGTGTAACTGTAGATATGTCACCTAGGGGTGAGCATCTCTCAGACATATATCCTCTGTGTGTGACCAGTTTTGGAATTCTGCAGTAGCCTCCATCTGTTGCAGAAAGAAACTTTTTTGGTATACTTGTCTATAAATATAAGGATCCATATTTAGGATATGGTAAGAAATTTCATTTATCTAGAAATATAACTGTCTCTGCCTGAGACAAATCAATTTATTATGCAAAGAGGCAGCCATGCAGTGTATGCAGCTGCTTTTTTGCATTTCAGTCCCAGCTTTTCTTCCATAGCTTGTAAAATTTTTTTGATACCTTCCACAGTCCTTAAAGAATTTCTATACATTTGTGGTGACCCCCACTTCTCAAGCAGGTGTACTATTTTATACCATTTAGAAGATGGCTACCATTCTGGGATTTCCCTCACTGAACTCATCCACTTAACTGATGTATTAGTCACTTTTCTGTTGCTGTGATAGAAACACTGACCTGAGCAACTTATAGAAGGAAGGATTTATTTGAGCTTATGGTTCCAGGGAAATTACAGTCCATCTTGGCAGGGAGGCATGGTGGCTGAAACAGGAACACCAGAAGCTAAGCTCTCACATCATCATGCAGGCACAGGAAGGATGAGAGCGACTGGCGATCTGGCAAGGCTTAAGAACTCTCTAAGCCCACCCCCAGTGATGTGCTTCCTCCAGGATAGCCACACCTTCTAAAACCTCCCAAAACAGCGCCACCATCTGACGACACAATGCCCAAATATTTGGAGCCTATGGGGGACATTATCATTCAAACGATCACATTCCACCCCCCTGGCCCCCATAGGCTCATGACCATATAAAATGAAAAATGCATTTAATCCAACTTTAAAAGTCTCCATAGTCTTTATCAGTCTCAATACTATTCAAAAGTCCACAGTCCAAAGTGGATTTAGGTAAATATCTTAACTGAAAGCCTGTATAAAATCAAAAGACAAATTACATACTCCCAACATACAGTGGAACCGAATACACATTACCATTCCAAAAGGGAGGAATGGAGGCATAGTAAGGAAATACTGGATCAAAACAAGACCGAAAACCAGCAGGGCAAACACCAAATCCAGTAGCTCCATGTCCAACTTCTGGGACTTTACTTCCAAAGGGCTTAGATGGCTCAGCCTCTCTAGCTTTGCTGCATGCAACACACATCTCTCTCTTGTGCTGGTACCACTCCCTGTATGCAGGTCTTCTTAGCAGATGCCTCACAGCTCTGGCATCACGAACGTCTTGGGGTCTCCATTGCCAACCAGGCTTCACCTTCACAGCTTCGTGTAATGGCCTATCAGGGCCTTCTCTAGGCAGAGGCACCCCTAGTACAAGCTGCCTGGCCTATGATGCTCTGAAACCTCAGAGGAAGAATTGATAACCCCTTCACTCTTGCATCTTTCATGCCTCTAAAGCCAGCACCAAGTGAGCAACACTGCCAAGTTTGACTGCAAGTTTGGGATGGACTCCAGCCTGTTTTATCCATTTTAGAAGCTTTTCTCTTCAGTGGCCCCTGTAGCATTTTCCTTTCACAAGTGGGAGGCTTAAGTGGGTGTGGTCTTGCCCTGGAGGGGTCTTGCCCTGGCGGGGTTTAAATTTTAATCTCTAGGCCCCTCCTTAATCAGTTTAATCTCCTTAATCACTTTAATCTCCTTATCAATGCAATCCTTTCCATCACATGTCAGGGCTCCAACATTTATCTTCTTAGTGCTCTTTTTCAATCCATCCTGTACATTCTGTATTTCTTTCTGCCTCATTTGCTCTTTTTCTCTGTAAATCTGTGTAACATTCACCATTAATAGCCACTCCATCATTTCTACATTGGCTGTCTTGAAATTTCTTCTACCAGAGAAATTAGTCCTTGGCTTTTTAACTTAGCCTCAGGCAAGCTTTTTTGCTGTGGGCAGACTCCAGCCAGACTCTTTGCCAAAATATCCCAAATTCTGCTTAAGTCCTTATTTCCTTATTAGTTTCCTCTGGAACTAAATTGTTCTCAGCACTACTTTCTTCTAGATGTTTACTGGAATGGCCTGTTAAGCTCTGCTTACAGCAGTGAACCACTTTTCTAGCCCAAACTTCCAAAGTCTTCCACATTCCTCCAAAACCCCACATGGTCAGGTTCTTCACAGGCAACAGCCCACTCTGTGGTACCAATTACTGTATTAGTCACTTTTCTGTTGCTGTGATAGAAACACTGACCCAAGAAACTTATAGAAGGAAGAGTTTATTTGAGCTTACGGTTCCAGGGGAATTACAGTCCATCTTGCCAGGGAGACATGGTGGCTGGAAGTGGCTGGACCCGGAGCAGCAGAAGCTAAGCTCTCATATCATCATGCAGGCACAGGAAGCAAGAGAGCGACTGGCGATCTAGCAAGGCTTAAGAACTCTCTAAGCCCACCCCCAGTGACGTGCTTCCTCCAGGATAGCCACGCCTTCTAAAACCTCCAAAACAGCGCCACCATCAGGTGACAGAATGTCCAAATATTTGGAGCCTATGGGAGACATTATCATTCAAACCATCACAGCTGACTTCACTCTAGTTACACGTCTCAGTATCCACTGTTGCTACCCCCAGTAAGCTTATGGGGATAGCCCACCATGTCAATATTTCCTCTGCCCACACTCCCTCCTCACCCAACTTTGATCTTTTCCCATATCAGAGACATCATTACTGCTCTTCCCAAATGCCTCAGTTTTATTGTATCCTGCCAACTACACCAATTGTACTAAAAATTAACTGCTGAGAGGCACACTCTCTTGGCTTCCAGGCCCATTGTGACCCTTTCTCCTGCGTCACTACAACATATTGGGAAAACGTGCCTATAAACTAGAGTTTAGGCAATAAAAATATTTATTGGTCTTACTAACAGAGCATATAATGACAGTGAGAAGTTACTTACAAAGATGTAGATACCCTTGGACTTTTTTCCCTACATTGCTATGACTTTCAGACCCATTGCCAGCTGGTCCAAGATGATGAAGTGCTTTCCTCCTCTCTCACTTCCATGGTGTCTCCCCTTAGTCCTTAATTCCTCCCTCTCATGAAGTCAGGGCTGGTTGATTGGATGGGAGGGGTGACAGTCTCCCTCTGTTGTTGGTCATTGAGAGGACACACCTATCCAACACTCATGTAGTTCCATTCTTGAGTCTGTTTCCTATTCAGGGATAAGCAGTTTAAAACCTTCTGTTCTCTACACATTGGCTAGTCATGGGTTTCTGTACTAATCACCATCTTCTATATAAGGAAACTTCTCTGGTAAGAGTTTAGAGGTGCATTAATCTATGAGTATAACAATAAGTCATTAGGAGTCAGTTTAATATCATAACTGTTTAGTTGATAACTAGTATTTGGCTCTCACCTATGCTTGTGATCTGTCTAGCCTCAGGTTCCTGATGTCAGTGTTAGGTATGGGCTTCATCCTATGAAGTATAACCTTAAATCCACTTAGAAAGTGGTTGATTACTCTAATATTCATTCTCTTATTATACTGGTGGGCATTTCTTTCCAAGTCAATTGCTGTAGTTTACAGGATTCACAGGTGGGTCAGGTTGATGGTTATTTTTTCCCTTTTGATACCATACATAGCAGCTAGCATGTTAGGCAGTAGAGATGAGGCTCTAAACTCAACAGATGGTGATTAACACAGAAACCCACAACTGGCCAATATGTAGAGCACAAGAGGCTGCAGAATGCTTATCCCTGAATTAAGATACATATATCAAACATCTGCTTCCCAGGGCTCAAGAATCTTTGTGGAAGAGGGGGACAAAAAATTCTAAGAGCCAGAGGTGGTAGATGACCACCAGGAAACAGAGTTTTCCAGACAGCTGGTCAAGTACACATATGAACTCACAGCCATGGTGACAGTATGCACAAGTCCCTGAAACAAGACAAAATCCCAGCATAGACATGTAGAAGTGGGCAAGAAATCCCAGCCCAATCTAAGAAACTTTTGGCAACTGATGGATGCTGGGAGGAGGAGAGACAGTCTCTTTCAAGAATGGGGCTCTTGATAGGTTAAGGATAGTATTACTAGGTTTAAGGTTCCGAAGGTATTATTAAAATTGATTAGGGAGATTAGTAGTAGGATTGATCCAATTAGGGTGTAGAATAGAAAGTGTTATCCAGGCCTCCAGCGCATGGACCCACACTGAAGTATATTTGGGGACACAAATTAGACTATATAGGCCTTATAATAGAGAACATTAAATTGGGCAGGGGGTATTAAAGGGTGGTACAGATAAGGGAGGGTATCTAAATACCATCAAATTGTACTATATAAAAATCACAAAAATTCAATTTGAAAACTTTAAAGAAAATTCTTGCTGCTACTAATGGTAGAAACCTATAATAAAGTATGTGCCAGGTAAAAATATGAGATGAAAGTTCAAGGTCACTTTTTGCCATCAACATGAGTTTGAGACCATCAAAGGCTGCATGATATCCTGTCTCAGGAAATCAAAAGAAAGATAAATTCTTCCAAAAATCTGCTGGAGCTCTTTCACAGGTGGTTTCTTTTCTGGTTTACTTTGTAACTTTTGGCTATGAACTTTTCTTCAGTGGAATTTATGTTCCAGTGTGCTTTCTGTTTCTGTGATAAGCACCACGACCAAAAGCAACTTGAGGAAGAAAGTACTTATTTCATCTTTCAAATTACAGTCCATTATTGAGAGAAACCAAGGCAGGAACCTAGAATGGAATTCAGAGGAATGCTGCTTACTGGCTTGCTCGCAGGCTCTCATTCAGCTACCTTTATTATATAGCGCAGGCCTACACTGCCTTGTGACAGCATAGCCTACAGTGGTCTGGGCCCTCCTATATCAATTAGCAATCAAGAAATGCCCCATAGGCTAGTCTAATGGAGAGAATTCTTCAATTGAGGTTCTCTCTTCCAAAGTGTCCCTAGTTTGTGTCAGACTGACAATAAAAGCCAAGCAGTTGTTGCTGGGCATAGTGGCCCATGCCTTTAATTCTACCACTCAGGAAGCAGAGGCAGGTGCTAGATCTCTGAGTTTGAGGCCAGCCTGGTCTACTTAGTGATTTCCAGGCCAGACAAAGCTACAAAAACCTAAACAAACAACAAGCCAACCAGTATACATTGTTTCTGGATGAGACTTAGGGGTTTTGTTTTGTTTTGTTTTTGTTTTTGGTCTTTTGGGAAGAGGATCTCCCTGTATGCCAGGTGTGGTGGCACATGCCTTTAATCTCCACTTGGGAGGCAGAGACAATCTTAGGTGTTTTTAACTGTGGGCACAATATCAAGGGATCAGTTTATGTTTGGCTTTATTGTGATACTGTCTTTTTTGACTAGTAAAGGATTTAATTTAATGTTACATATTCAATGAAAAGTTTCTAAGCCTCTTTAGAATTCAGCTTCACACCCAGGAATAGTGTAGATTGGAGTACAGGTATCATTGTGGAGCCTGTTTCTGTCATTTTTCCAAGGAGGTAGGCTTATGGACTACATCATTCATACCGAACACCCTTTCTAGTTGCTGCTATACAGAGTGTAAAGTTTTGATTTGTGTCCGAAACACACACGTGTGTACACACACACACACACACACACACAAATTTCAAACCTTCCTAGAGTTTTTATTTACCTATCACTAAAGGGAGACTTCCTGCATTGATTTCTTTCTCCATATTGTTCAAAAGTGAGGGTTTGAGGGTGCTATATAAAGCTTATTGAGCTATTTCTTAAAATACATAATTCTGAATGGTTGGTGTGGAAGCTAGCATATGTTAGAAATCCCAAACCATCAGATTTGGAATATGTATTTATGCAAATTTGAAGTCAGATTCAGAGACTAGAAATATAAATTCTTATGAAACAACAATGGCATTTATAAAATTTACATTTTTTAAGAACCACAAATTTAAGCAATTCTATAATATGTTTATTTAAAGTAACTTCCATATGCTGTTTTCTTAATCATTGCTATATTCTGATAAGTTTAATATCTAAGGTCTTTTACAACATAGTCTGAACATTGTTCAGGTTTATGAAAAATACAACAGAATATTTAGAGAACAGTAGGTGTAATTCAAGTTTCTGTGAAGAGGTTAAATAGTACTCGCTATACTATTTAGAAAAGTTTGTCAGGCATGGTGACACTCACCTTTAATCCTAGCACTTGGGAAGAAGCAACAGATGGATCTCTGTAAGATCAAGGCTAGCCTGATCTACATAGTGAGTTCTGGGCCAGCTGGGGCTACGGGGAGACTCTGCTCAAAAACAACAAAAAAAATTGCTATAAAAGGGAGAAACACTGTTCTGAGTGTGAATGATAATCTATAAAGTTAGAAATTTAAGAAGTATAATGTTTATTATTTTAACTAAACATTTTCCATGTATAATATAATATAAAAATGATAAATAATACATATTTGTTTGACTGCCTACTTTTTGATCCAACTTTTTCTTGTAGACTAAAGACTGAATCTTACTCAATGCAGGATCAACACTCCCATTCCCCTAGATGTGTTCTTAAATTTCTAATGCTTTCCACATATCTGGATGTTGGTAGGAGAGGTTAATATTTGGCCTGGCTGGTGTCAATAGAGCTGTTAATCTACTGGTCCAGTGTGCTGTCTTCCTTTACTGTTTACTCAGTGGTGAATTGGCATCATCCCCTGTTACTTTTTGCTGTCTCCATTAAGCATAAGAGAATTCTGAAGTCTTGCTTTCTCTATATTTTGGGGATGCCACCATGTGGGCTTCCCTTACTTATAAAACTCAATCCATCTTAGAACTGGTGGAAAGATGGTGGTCAAATTGAGACCTACCAATGTCTTGCTTCTGCCTTATAGCATCTTATATATTGTATGTTGAGTGTATGGGGAAAGGAGGAGCAAGAAAAGGATATTCCAGATCTGTTGCTAGTGCTGAGAGTTAAATACCAAAAATATTGCCAATTTAAGTTGTTACCTGTATTCTAGGTATCATCCATTCCTTGAGCCAGTAAAAACACTGTCTAGTTCTACCTGACTGGAGAAGGTCATAGATAAATGAAACTGTGAATAAAAACCACATTGGTTGATATATACATATTTTTTTTCTGCTGCAAAGAAACAGGAGAAGGTATGAGGCAGGAAAAGAGGTTCGTGAGATTCAGAAGGAAAACGACAAGACCAGCAGACCTCATATTCTGTGTTTAGTATGTGTTATGACGTGGCTTAGCAGTGGCTGGATTTAGTGCTTCTGGAACCAGCAGACAGATTTTTGTTGGAGTTGAGTTGTTGGATTTTGCTATTGGATAGTGTTCTCTCCTAGGAGAAACCCAGTGAGGCCTCCCACCTACCTGGAAATCAGAAACTAAGGTCTTTTACTGATTCATTGATCTTCATAAGAAACTGGGAAATTCAATCAAAATAAAAATCTGAGCTCAAGAGATACAATTATGATTATTTTAAGACAAAAAAGAAGAAATGAAAATTTTTCTTATAAAACCAGTGTTACCTCATTTGCTCAAGTGAAAATCCTCCTGTTTGTTTTCAAAATGTCTTAAATTCCCAATGCAACCACTCTAGCTCACGTCCTTGATATCTGTGTCTTAACCATTGCTACTTTCTAGGACATAGCTCTCGCACTCTTTTTCTTGACAATTTATTGATATTTTAGTCTCTCTCTCTCCCCCTCTCTCTGAGGGAGGAAAGAGAGAGAGAGCGCAAAGCGAGCACAGGTGCCTGTGGAGGCAAGAAGAGGGTGTTGGATCCCATAGAGCTAAATTAGGAGCTGCCTGGGGTCAGTGCTAGGAACCAAACTGAGGTTCTTACATGCTCTTAACCACAGAGCCATCTCTCTAGCCCCAGCTTTCACATTCTTGAAAATATCTTTCCTTCATGTTTTTCCTGTTTTTAAGAATTAGTTCGTAATTCTTATTTTCTTGATAGTTTCACTGCAATACTCCCTGTGTCTATGTATTCTAAAATGGACTGGATTTTGTCTACCCAGTATTGATGCACTTAACGCTCCACTCATATGTGATTGTCTTTGGAGATAAGGGTTTTCAAGTTCAAGTTAAATAAAGGTAGAGCAATGCTCCATATTGTCACTTCCTGACTGTGCACATGTGTGCCTGCAGAGGGAGGGAAATAGACAGATGGACAGAGGATTGTTTACTTCCTCATCTATAGTCTTACTGGATTAGACCTGACAGGTGCCCCCTCATGTGTACCATGTTGCTCCCTTTATCTCAAGTTTCTTCGTTTCTCTCCTTCATTCCAATTTCTTTTGTTTTTCCTTCCCTGCGTAGGAATTACAGAATAGTAAATAAAACACAGTCTATGCCTATAAAGGTCTTATATTAAAAGAGGGCATATATTTGTACATAATTTAATAGGTACATAAAAGTATAAAAGAATGGTAGGGATATAAGGGGAAATGGAACATTTTTGAGAGGGCAGAGTAGTAAAGGAGTGAAAGGGCCTCATGGGGAAATGAGTGCGTGAAAGATGAAACACTTTAAGATATGAAGCAGGAGAAAAGAGGGAACAGGGACAGGGAAGGCAAGTAAAATGAAAAGAAATGCTATAATATGGAAAGCAGATAAGAGATTATCCTATCTATGTAAAATATATCCATCTAGGTTAAAAAGATAAATCGGTGTGTATTAACTTATAGAGATATTCATGAAAATTAGTAAGGGAGAAAAGCAGCAGCAGCATATTTATAGGCACATAATAACACATTTAGTGCAAGTCAAGGTACGGAGTGTATTCACCAGTGTTGCCTTGAGGGGTCATTGCCTCTGTGAGGTGGGGAGGTGGAGTGCAGCAGGGGTGGTGATTTTAGTCAGAAGTAACAGAAACAACTGGCAGGAGCTTGTTCCAGGAAGGAAAAGTAACAATGTCAGGTAGTTCTGCCTCTTTAATTCAAAAAAAGCAAACGCTTTCCCAGAAGCATTCAGTATAGTTCTTCGGTTTTGTTTTGTTTTGTTTTGTTTTTATTTAACCAAAGTTGGGACAGTGTGAGCTGTGAGAAAGCTTAGAAAAGCAAGAGGCAGGTTTCATGGGTTCTATAATGAAGAAAGGTTCTATAAGAAGAGAATGATCAGAAAGTGTTAGGTCTGCCAGCCAGTAGTAGGACATAATTTGATTTGCCATTATAAATTATTGTATTGTTTCCTTTGCTAACATAACTATTTGTGACTTTTAAAGTTATAAAATAAATGCCAGGATCAGGGAAGAGGCTCAGTGGCAGAGTACTCTCCTAACCCTGGGTTCCATCCTTAGCACTGCTAAGGAGAAAAAAGAAAAGAAAGATCTAGTTTCATCTTGCAATCAGCCAGTCATCTGGCCTGTTAACCCTAAAAAGAAAGAAGATGTGGTTTGACCTGCATTCTTAACACAGTGACCTCATCCTCTAGTTATTAATCATGATTTGATTGGTCACCTGTAAACTAGTTTACCTGACTTGTAAATTCTTTACCAGAGGCTGGGTAGAGGTTTCTCTGGATTGAGAAAAAGGGTAAAACTTTCTCTTCGGTCTGAGAAAGATTGATCACAGTGTGTTCCACATCCCAATTAGAAAGAGCTGTATAGAGCTGTACAGAGCAGAAATTGTATAGACTGTGAAAGAGGAGAGAGTCCAGATGTGATTTTAAGAGCTAAACTGAGACAGTGCTGATGGCAAGAGGGAGTGTAAGATATAAAAGGTATGAAGCAACTGAAATTTATGTGAATTGGTGACTGGTAAAGTGTAGAAGTGAGGATAGGATAATGGAGAACTCTGAAAGCATTGATAAATTTCCTTCTTGGATAACTAATAATAAGATTTTGGTAACAGTCACTAAGATTTTGGATGAGGTAAAAGTTTAGGAAAGGTCAGCTTCTCTTTGAACATGCTCTCCTATACCTGTATGGAAAGTTCGTGAAGAGGTATTTAACTGAACGGTGGTTTAGGAGTACAGGAGGATGATCCCAGACGAGCTATAGATTGTCGAGCTGTTAGCGTGACAGTGATTGAAAACCAAAGAATTAAGAATAAGCTTCGTCAAGGAAAATGAGTGGGGTTTGAAAAGAAAAGGCCCAAGATTGAGCTGTACAGAATACCACTATTTAGTTGTTGGCCAGGGTAAGATAAGACCAAGAAAAGGAAATAAAGTTGGAAATTGAAAGGAAACAAGTAGCTTCTTCCTTTGAGCAACTTTAAGATTGGTTACAGGGTAAGCGCTGTAGAATTGTCAAGTACAATGAGACCTGAAATTAGCCCATTTAATTAGGGTTTGGGTTATAGATACTTGGGTAGAGCCATGCATTTTAATATTCTATACTTGGAAAGACTAGACAGAATGAGCAGGAGTTTGAAAGGGAGAGAGAGAAGTGATTATGACCACATGGAAGTGTAGCATCCTAGAACAATCCCTGGGATTGTTGTTCATTTTGGGTAGTGGTTATTTTAAATGGGAAAGATTTGTGAATGTTCATTTAGAAAGGAAAATGTTAAGTTTAGAAAAGTGTTTAAATGTTATATTTATACATGGGAAAATTGGAAAGATGTATACTTAAGTGTAAGAAATTCTTGCTAATGGGTGGTTCCTTTTTCTTTCCATTTTTCTACATTTCTTAATTTTCTAGAATGAGTCCTTATTGATACTCTAAATACATTTTTAAAACAACTTAATATATAATCCTACATTTAAAAAAATTTTTACCTGTGTGTGTGTGTGTGAGAGAGAGAGAGAGAGAGAGAGAGAGAGAGAGCTTATATGTGGAGGCCAAAGGACAACTTCCAGGAGTTGGCTCTTTACCATATAGGAGAACACAGGTCCTCAGGTCATTATGCTTAGCAGCAGGCACCTTTACCCACTGAGCCATCTCACCGGTCCTACACTCTTTTTGTTGAATTAGTGAAGATTCAAAACCCATCCAGGCTTTTATTCCCAATAATTCATCTAAAGTGTAGCCTGTCTTCTAGCAACAAGTTCTTTTTCTGTCTTCTAATGTTCATGAGACTGATATTTATTTGATTCTTCCTGGGGAGGGGGGCATTCTTCAGAGCATTCAGGGCTGCATCAGTATGTAAAACAAAGACTCTTGTCCTGGCTCTTACATTCTGGTGGGGAGGTCAGAAAATAAGCACAATAAACAAAATAATGATATTAACAAGTAATAAATGTTAGGGAAAAAAAGTAAGGTAGCACTGAAATGTGCAGGAAGCATTTAGTGATAACAGAGAGGAGCAGTTAAGATGGATTTTAATGAGGTGAGAATGGAACAGCCTTGACGCAGGTGAAAAACATTCTGTAAGAAGCATTCTCAATAAAGAGGACATCAAAAGCAAAGATCATGAGGCAGGAGTTGGACCTAGGAGTGGAATAAGACCAACAGGGAAATCAGATAGTTGGAATACAATGAAAGGTAGCATACTCTACAGTGAGGTCAGGGAAGCCAAGGGTGGCTGAGGTGAGGGATTATGCAGGGCTGTTACAAAGACTATGGCGTTTACTCCCAGTAGTTTTGTGAGCCTTGTAGATTTGAGCAGTTTATAATACAATACATTTTTAAATGATCCTTCTATTTTTCACTCAGGGATAGGCTACAGAGAATATAGAGGGTAGAGAATCTGGGCACCAGATAGACATAGGCAAGCTACTGAACCAGCCTCAACAAGAGAAGACTATGCTTGTTTGAAAAACATAGTAAAGGTGTAGCCTAGTCTCTTAGATGTTCATTTAGTGAATTTTGGCAAATGTGTACCCCTAGGAAGCCCAGTTGCCATCAAAACATAAAATACCACTTCAAAAAGATTATTTGCTCCTCTTCCTAGTCTTCAGATGCACCCACTGTTCTGAACATTTTTAACCACAAATTAATACTCTCACTGCCCTAGAATTTTACATAGTTATATGTTGTGTAAAATTTCTTTCATTAAGCAATATATTTGGGGGATGGGGATACAGCTCAGTTGTAGAGTACCTTCCTCCCATATATGAGGTCCTAGGTTCAATATATTGCAGAAAAAAAGCATTATAGTTTGTGAATTCATTGGACTTCTGTATTAGTTATTTTCTGTTGCTGTGATGAAATCCCATGACCAAGGCAACTTAAGGGAGGAAGAGTTCATTTGGGCTTATGGTTCCAGAGGGAAAGTTCATAATGACAGTGGAGGTATGGCAACAGGTGGCAGGAGCAGGAAGCTGAGGGATCACATCTCAAATGCCAGCAGGAAGCAAAAGAGAAGTAACTGGAGGTGAAGTCAGATTATCAGCTCTTAAGGCCTGCCACCAGTGACATACTTGCTCTAGCAGGGCTCCACCTCCTAATGGTTCCATAACCTTCCCAAACTGCATCAGCAACCTGAGACTATGTGTTCATAACCTGAGCCTAAGGGGGACATAGCTCATTCAAATTACCACAATTGAGGATGTAAATCATTTGTTTTTTTTTTATTGCTGAGTAGCATTCTATTATAAGAATATATTTGCTGGGCCTGGTAACACATGCCTTTAATCCCAGCACTTGGGAGGTAGAAGCAGTTAGATCTCTGAGATTGAGGACAGTGTGGTCTACATACTAAATTCTGGGTCAGCTGGGGCTACAGGAAGGCCCTGTCTCAAAAGAAGGAAGGGAAGGAGAGGGGAGGGACTGTATTTATGCTTCAAAACTCCTCCTAATCTCCACTGTCTATAGACTTTGTTCTGTCTACTGTTGTGGTTCAACATGGTTACTTCAGCAAGCAGGACAATAGCCCTTGCTTCTTGCAGCTTCTCTGTTGCCACTGAAGCATGAGGTGCAGTGAGACCCATTTGCTTCTCAGGTGTGTAACCTGGGAGCAACAAGATGTTAAGTCTCCATGAGGAAAACTTTGGACCAATAGTAAATGGGCACCGATAGATAAATTGTGCTCCCTTCATCCCTCAACTGACTATAGCTCATACTAATTGAAGTTGAGACATTTTAGCTCATAGGGTTTTTTTTAGAAGTCCATACTGATTAAAGGTCTACACTACTGTCCATGTCCTCAGGGTTCCTCTCACCTTCCCTTTCTCCTAAATCCTCTCAAAAGTCATAGATGTTAAAATTTTCTGTAGGCTCTGCTTCCTGGGGAACTCCAACAAATATATTCTACATATAGATATTTAGAGTGTTTTAGTCTTTGTCTTCTTTCTTGCATTTATCTGAAATGTTCTCTAGGGCCTTTCCAGTTTTAAAAATATTTTTATGGTTTCGTTGAGAATTTCATGCATAGTATTTTGAACATACGAAGACCTCCCTCCCCTATCTCCTCTCAGGTACAACCCCACCTCCCTTCCTCCTCTCATTTCAAGTCCTCTTGTTCTTTTAAGGCTTGTGGGGTCTAATGTTTGTTCCCCAGGCACTCTTGAGTATGGGTCCATCCCTAGGAGTGTGATCAACATAACCAGCATCACAGCATTAATGAAAACATCTCCCCCTCCTGTTCTCCCTCCATTCCCTGCATCTATCAATTTCACATAGTTCCTTAGCTGGGGTGGGGCTTTGTTTCTACTTCCCCCTTCATGCTGGGATTTTATCTGGCTTGTTCTTGCACAGGCCTTGTGCACGATGTTCATAGGAGAAGAAATATAATGCAGCGTTATAAAGGGGAACAAGGAAAGTAGAATAGGAAAGGTTAAATGGGTTGGAGAATGGGAGAGCAGGGTAGAAAAGGGAGTATGGGGAAGGATAACTAACTCTTTCCAATTTTTAATTATCTTGAAATATGTATTGCCCTTAGCCAGCCTACCAGCTTAATGTTCTCTAAGTTTAATCCTATTTGCTGAGCATCTTCTGCATGCCAAGTGCTCTTCTAAATAATAGGAACATACTGACTAAACATGATGTTCATGGCACCTGCTTGATGGACAAAAGTTACATAGGAATAGTATGAGGATTAATTGATTGGCCATTTCTAGTCACTTCTATTCCCTTACTTCCATTGCTCTGCTCTCCAAAAAGCAAATTTCCAGAACTATGAACATTCATTGGTATATTTGAAGTAAGTTTAGATTAAAGTGTCTTTTCTCAGGGCTGGAGAGATAGCTCAGCAGTTAAGAACACTGACTGTTCTTGCAGAAGACCGGGGTTCGAATCCCAGCACCCACATGGCTCTACAACCTGAGTTCAATCCCTGGGATCTATAAGATAAAAGCAGTGAACCAACTCCTACAAGTTATCCTCTGACCTCCACATGCAGGCAAGCACAAATAAATAAATAAATAAAATATAATAAATAAATAAAATATAATAAATAAATAAATGTCTTTTCTCCTAATATGATCACAGGGTATTTCTGAGAACTGTGATGGGGTCTTGAAAAAGAACAGTAGGCTTCTTGTAGAGAGAATCTGGAGGCATTTAAATTCAAAGGGCACAATTAAGCAGAGCTACAGACATAACAGAATTAGCCTAGTTCATCTCATACATATTACCTCCTCATTGTCCAGTTAGTTAATCAACTAGAAAACATTTAATTCAAAATATAGTACACTTGGGGGCTGGAGAGATGGCTCAGCAGTTAAGAGCACAGACTGCTCTTGCAGAGGACCCGGGTTCAATTCCCAGCACCCGCATGGCAGCTACAAACCATCCTTAATTCCAGTTCCAGGGAATCCAAAGCCCTGTTCTGACCTCTGCGGCATTGCACAACATGGGTGCCCTCATGTGAGGGCACATGCAGGCAATACACTCATACACATAAAATACACTCATACACATAAAATAAAAATAATAAATAAAATATTTTAAAAACATAATATAGTATACTTGAAGATGGCTAAGTTATGGACATATTTTTAAAGATACCCCACTAAGCACTTATATTTTTAGGGAGTCGAATGTTGTAATTTTTATTGGCTAAAGGCTAAAATTTTATCCAAATAATGAACAAGAAGTTCTAAATCTGATCCATGTTCAAGCTTTAAGGTCTGTGAGCCCCTATAATTTAATGCAAAATAACATATACAGATCCGACTTTGTGGGAGAAAGGATCCATTGCTTTCATGGAAATGACCTTAGAGGAAATAAAACAAATAAAAGAAACAGAAAATTATTAAGAATGAGTTAAAATATTACTGCACATATAATTATGTTTTTTATTTTTATTGAGCTTTTGTATATTTCATACAACAGTTCCTAATCAAATTTAGACCACCTTCCCCATCCGTGCCCCCACACCCCGACCAGACCTCATGTATTCCACTATACAGGTTAAGTTCTATCCAATCAAGCATTGTGGTGCAAATTCATCCACTGTAGTCTAGTCAGTCTATCTAGAGATTGTTAAATAAGGCCTACTCTCTCTCACCCAGTAGTAATCAATCTCCAGTAGTTCCCAGACTGGGGACTAGCATTGACCTGCCACCCATTTCCTTCTATCCACTCTGGGCCTTTGTCTGATTGAGTTGGCATGGGTCCTGTGCTTAATGCCACCAACGCCACAAGTTCACATGTGCAAGTTTCCAGTCACCTGAAAGCATCTGCTTCCCTGCATTCATGAACAAGCCTTGGTTCTTACAGTCTTTCCACCTCCTCTTCCGCAATGGTCCCTGAGCCATGGGTGGAGAAGTTTAATATAGGAGTCCTATCCAAGGACATGCACTCTGCAATCTCTTATTCTTTAAAACTTGGCTGGTTATGGCCATCTGTGTGCATTGCACTCTTATTGTTATAAGGAAGCTTCACTGGTGAGAGTTGAAGGATGAACTAGTTTTCTCTCTACCCCCTGTTCCACTACATTCCACAAGCCTTGTGTGTAGAGGTTCCACTGTAGATATGTCACTTAGGACTGGGAATCTCTCATATGTATATTCTCTGTGTCTGATCAGTTGTAGGATTCTGCAGTAACCTCCATCAATTGCAAAAGGAAGCTTCTTTAATGAGTGGTGTTTAGTATACTTGTCTGTAAATATAAAGATCCATATTTAGCATATGGCAAAAAATTTCATTTGTGTAGAGATATGACAGAGATAGAATTTTCTCTAGGATCTATGACCTTTGCAGTTGGCACTGCCATGTCTCAGGCTCCTAAGGAAAAATGCATGGTTGGAGCTGCTGCCCTATTCCTCCCACAACCAGTACAATCTGTCTAGATATCAGGAGCTGCCATTTCAAACCTCTCTTACTACAAGAAAATTTTTTCTGCTATGAGTGAAACTATTGGTGATTTAGTAGAAACTGTGCAACTTTTCTATTGTATCTTATGAGAAGTAAATCAGAAAGTAAATCATAAATAAACCATGATTATGAGATGTAGTGTTATGAACATAGTGACATGTATGTAAAAGACACATTATGGAAATAGACTCTACTAATTTAAATGACTAGTAAATGCTAAAAACAATTGGAACTGAAACCATTCCAAACAAAACAGCGAGTTTAGCTTATTGATTATTCCTATCCTCAGATAATACATGTAAGCTGTTCTTTTAGAATTTGTATACTGTTTGAAGTAGCTTGGCAGGTTGGCTTTTCATAGCCCCCCCCTTTTAAATTTATATAGACATATCCTGGGAGATTCCCATAGAAGATCTTGTCTTATATTTTGGGGTACATTATAAAAAGCATCAAGATTTGTGTTCATTCTTTTCTTTATGTAGATGGATTATTTTATATTTGACTCTTCAGTTATACTTTTTTTTAAGTATCTCCAAATTTGACTAGAGTTTGTCTTTTTTATATAGTTTCTTACAATTACTTAAAAACGGTAATAAAAAAAGGGGGGGTTCCGATTTTGAAACAACACAATAAATAAAATGGACCTGACTTCTAAGTTGAGTTCACTGTTCAATTTCTGAGGGACTTCTGGAGAAAGTTCACAGTTTTTTCAAATGAAAGGAGGATAAAAACATTTTTCCAGAAAATAAAGGGGGCAGGGTAGATAGCTCAGTAAGTGAAATGTTTGATGTGCATGCATGAGGACCTGAGTTTGAGCCCCATCACCCATTTAAAATGTCAAGCATAGTGGCACATGCTTAATCCCAGCATTGGGGAAGCAAATACAGTCATGCTTGCTGGCCTGCTTGTCTAGCCAAATCAGTGAACTCCAGGCCAGTGAGAGTCCCTGGCTCAAAAAAGTAAAGTGGATAACTCCAGAGAAATGACAGCTAAGGTTGACCTCTGTCCTCCACATGCATCCAGACACACACACACAAGCATACACACACATTTACACATACACAGACACACACACACACACACACGTATAACTGGTTTATAGTAATGAAATGGTATTTAGCCCATGTTAATGATATTACTCAAAAGAATATTTTTATTATAAGTTCTGTTCCTATAAGCAGTAAAAGTTTTTATTGTTATTGAATGACATAATTCCAAAACCTGAATATATAATGTCTTATTATTGGCTAGAGTACAGCAATGAACTCAACATTTATGTCCCATTCCCCTCTTCATATGCTGAAATCCTAACTCTAGAGAATATAGTCTTTGGAGGCAGACCTTTGATAAACGAGCCCTCCAGAATGGAGTTGGTGCCCTCCAGAGAGACTCAAAAAAGCCTGCCTTGTCCTTTTACTGTATGAGTAAAAAGACAATCATTTGTCTATGAGCCAGGAAATGGGTCCTTGCCAGACACTGCATCTTCTCATGATATAGCAATATTTGATCCTACAGGATCAGCCCCATATGCCCTTAGGTTGCAATCACTGTGCTGGAGCAAGTTGAGTCTGTAAGGAAGCTACTCCCCAAGGTAGTGCAGTAGAATGTCTGTGGAGTCCCAGAAATGAGACTAGACAGGTGTTTCTGAGCAGCCCAAATACAAATAGTAGTAGCTCATTTCTCAAGATGGCCACTGGCTGTAGCACCCTGGAAAATTGCTGGGTGGAATGATATGAGAGCCTCTTCCAAAACGAGGCTACTGTGAAGATTCCGGTTACTCATCTGAGTAGACGTCAAGCTGTAAAGATTGTGAAACTTCTAGTTGTGAAGGTTGCTAGTGTCTGCAATAATACAATATCCTGAATTTTCCGTCACTCTTACCCCTACAAATGGGAGGCTTACTTTCGATAAACTCTTCAGTTGTGAAGAACAACTGTCACGTGTTGAAAGTGACATCTACACTGAGTTAGGAGAGATGTCATTGCTGCAGAAGATTAGGACCCAATGGCCATTTAAATTTTCTGGTAAGCTCAGCACATGCCAGAAAAATTCTTTGCAATATTCTAACCTAAGCTTTATTATCTATTTTATTTCAGATGTCTGTGTGTGTCAGTAGCCCTATACAAAAGCATTCTCAAGTCATGTTCGTCTAATTAGATGTACAGATACCTGAACTTATCAGATTTCTATGAGAAAACTATACAAAGTCTCTTGTCTCTGACCCATTTTAATTAAAGAACTTTTAGGGACACTATATTTAATCTAGAAATCTAATGCTATTTATTTATAGGAACCTTACAGCAAACTATGCGACAGTTGTACACCTTGATTTGGTCAACTCCAGGTCAGCCTTTGTTTCTTTAGAACAGTTTTTGAATATTTTAATTATTTCTTTGAGAATTTTATACAATGTGTTTTGATCATATTCACCCCTCCTCTAACTCCTCCAAGATCCACCCATCCAACTTTGTGGTTCTCCCTTTTTATAAATACATTGAATCCAATTTGTGATGTCCATATACTTTTGTGAATGGGACTCTCAATTGGAGCATGGCCAAATGACCTTCAGAAGCCACACCCTTAAAATCAACTCTCCCCCTCCCAGCAGGAATCAGTTGCCAGTAGCTCCTCCTCTAGGAGTGAGACTTCACATTCACCTCCCTCCTCTGTGCTGGGATTTTGTCTGGCTTGAGCTTACACATGTCTTATACATATTGACACAAACACTGTGACTTTATATGTGCAACTGTCCTGCTGTGCTCAGAAAACACTGTTTCATTATAGTCATCCACGACTTCTAGCTCGTAAAATATTTTTGCCCCCTCTTCTGTGATGATCCCTGAGTCTTAAGAGGAAAAGGCGTTTATTAGTTACTTTTCTGTTGCCCTCATAAAATACCATGACCAAAGGTGACTTATAGAAAAATAGTTTATTTGGGCTTACGGTTCCAGAGGGTTAAGACTCCACTGTGGCAGAGAGGCATGACAGCAAGTGGCAGTCATGGTAGCAAGAGCCAAAAGCTGAGTCATCATCCTTCAACAACAAACACAAAGGAGAGAGAGAAGGAACTGGAATTAGGGTGAAGCTACAGACTCTCAAAGATGGCCCCCAGTGACATACTTTCTCCAGCAAAGCTACACCTCCAAAATATGCCATGACTACCCCAAATAATGCCGCCAACTGAGCCCAAGGGGAGCATTTTTATTCAGACTATAATAGGATGTGCCTTTAATGTCCTAGGTAGGACTGGACATTTTAAACTACCTTACTGATTGAGCATGAGAAACAATTCTATCTTTCAATCCTATTCTAGAATTTCTGGATGCTTCTTTTTCCCCTTTCATGATATTTGAGGTGAGATCTTTTTTTTCTGCATTTATCTTTGCCTTTTGTGCTGTCAGATGGGAACAACAGCAACCAAGTCGTTAGTGAATTCTTTTTCTAAATCTTGTTTTGCTCACTATCCACCTTCGAGTGTACCATCAGTGATGGTTTTTCTTAAGTACATTACCAGTGCATAACATGAATTGTCACTTTTCCAGTATTAATAAGAGCTTCCTCACTGAGTCACTACCACGTTTTTTGACTGTGTTATACAAGTGCTTCTGTTCCCAAAACCATTTTCTTTTAGTCACTCAGTGCAGTAATAGACTACTAAATCTCAGTGACTTACCTACAGCAGATTTCTTAAGTTATATATTGGCTGCTGCTGTGCTTTCATGACTTTTAATATAGATGTCTAGAATGATAGCACAGTCACTGTCTGTAATATGTCATTATTAAAGTAAAAGTGATGTAGCAGAATTATAAAAATGACTTTACACAGAAACTGTTTAGACATGGTTTTCATTAGCTTTCACTCCCATTTCTTCAAACAAAATAAGTTATACAGCCAAGCTTAATGTCAATGATTGCACAAACTTAATCCCCTTGCAGGGATTAAAAGTGGGTAAATGGGTATATAGAAGTCTAAATTATCACAGTTGTACTGAATTTCCATCACAATTGTAATAAAGTTGTACGCTATTTGGAGTTGAAAAGAACTAAGCTAAATTCACAGATATAGTTCTTAAGAGCAGTTGTGAGGAACAGCTGACCCTCCTAAAACAAAGACCTCTAGATAGGCTGACTAGATTTCCCAGAAGGGCAAGTAGTGGGGAATGGCTGGGGGTGCCGACAACACA
>NW_008331125.1:1180148-1217186 GCF_000622305.1 Nannospalax galili | reverse complement strand
TCCAAGTGCAACCGATTATGACTAGTAATAATCAGATACATACAGATTGGATATATAAATGCCAACATCTCAATGTTGGTAGCAAAAACAATGAGTCTTTCTGCAAGGAACAATATATTCTAAAATGAAATGGAAATTTTTTTAAAGGTTAAAAACTCATCCAATTTTATGTCTTACAGGGCTTATACTGAGTTCAATAATATATTACTATATTAATTCAACTGGGAACCTAGAAACTTGGACCCACTTGTGAAAGAGATGTACTCTTGCTCTGGAGTGTGTTACTGAATATGTTAAAGCTATAGTGAAAAGCTTCTAATCATGTAATTATTAAAAATTAAAAAAAATAGAATGATTAAAAAATAATAATTCTTCAAAACATAAAAATTTGCTCCATAATAATTAGTAGATGTGAAAAACATTACTATTGAAATCTACCTATGACTTTATATCCATGCTCAGATGCCAAGGAGCTCAGAATGTAACCAACTGTCACATTAGAAACGCATGTGCAAACATCTTAATGTCAATTGTATTAAAAATGAAGTTTTCTGCATGAAACTCTGTATTTTAATAATGAATTGGAGATCTTTTTTAAAGGTTAAAACCTCATTTAATTTTATGGCTTATAGGGCTTATAATAAGTACAATATTGTATAATGGTAATAATTCAACTGTAAACCTAAAAATGGACAGCCAATTTTTGTAAGAGATGCAGCCTAGCTCAGAAAATTGTTATTGAATATGTCAATGCTGATGTAGGGCAATGCTTCTTCTAAGTGGTTATCGAATAAATAAATTTTTTTTTAAAGTGAGAAAAGATTTAGCAAACACAGCATGTATCTGAACCTATTCCTCTGGGAAGAAAAAAAAAGAAATTAATGTCATAATTTTATATAAGATGATAAATTTTGCCTAAATAGTTTTAAACTTAACATAGAACATGGGGCCATTTTACTATATAATATACAGAGCTACAAGAATGAAAAAGAAGCAAACATGTAACAAAATGACAACTGAACTTTACCCTTGGAGATACTGTTACTTACCCTTACAATATTCAAAAGGGATGAATAAATAACCAAATATCTGAGGCCTGAGTCAATGCACACTTCAGTCTTTTCCTATATTGTTTTCAGGCTTTTTTCTATATTCGGCTTCATTCTCTGGAAAATCTGAAAGAGAGTGTTTTGAGAATGTTGAGAGGACATCGTGAAGAGGAAATAGGCAGCAATGGCTGGCCTTGCTGTTACCTAGTAGAAAGCTTTCCAAAATAACTGCTGTCTTGAGTACTCAAACTTTACAGCAGAAAGAGATTCAGAAGGAATTTGGATTCAGTTACTTCACAAGGAATTATTTTATGAGTTATTCTTTGGAAAGTTGTCCTGAATTCTTGAAGCTGGTATTGTAAAATTAACATGTATGGTTTTTAATGCCTTCTGTTTTATCTTCAGTGCAATAAAATGCATGCTACACCAAAATGATATTCTAAACATCTAATGTTTCATAGGGGGAATTTACTTTGCAATGGTAGAAAATCTCACAAGACACTTCTGGCATATATGTAGGTACAATGAGGTCACAGTGTTTTATCAAGCGGCCATGAACAAGAGATTAGAAAGTGAAGTGAGATGTGGTTAGGTAAAACCAAGAAGAGATGGTCCAGTTCAAAAATACTGTGGCCTGCCAGTGGTACTTACGAGGAAAGAAAATTCAGATTATTATACAGCCACTTAGTGACTAAATTGTGCCTATAAACAAAGGCCCAGAGGGGAAGAGAGAAATGGGTGGTGGGCAGCACTAGACTGAGAACTATTGGAGACTGATTGCTACTGGGTGAGAAAGAGTATGCCTTACATACGCTCTCTAGATGTGCTGACTAGACTCCAGGGGACAAATTATACTGAAGGACATTTGGGTACAAACACCTGAATGAATAGACTCAGCTTGTATGGCAGAGTACACAAGGTTCGGTGGGGGAATGGGGGAGGCATGGATGGGGGAAGGGGTCTGGATTTGAGTGAGATATGTATGAAATTTTAAAAGCTCAATTTAAAAAATTTAGATCCCCTTCTCCATTCCCTCCCCTCCACTGGTCCTTATGTAGTCCACCATACATGTTAAGTACTCTTCCTTACCCAGCAGCAATCAGTCTCAAATTGTTCTTAGTCTAGTGCTGGCCTGCCACCTATTTTTCACCTCCCCTTTGGGCCCTTGTTTCATTGTTTCATTGAACTGACATGGGTCCCTCAATTGATGCCACTGCCGCTACAGACTTACCCAGCAAGCCTCCAGTGGGCTAGAAGCCCCCACCTCCCTGTGTTTATGAACCAGCCCTGGCTCTTACAATCTTTCCACCTCCTTTTCTGCAATGGTCCCTGAGCTGTGGGTGGATGAGGTTCCATATAGGAATCCCATCCTACATTCTACAGTCTCTTATTCTCCAAAACTTAGCCAGTTGTGGCCACCTGTGTAGATCACACTCTGATGTACATGGAAGCCTCACTGGTGAGAGTTGAGGGGTGCATTAACCCTCTCTCACCCTTGATTAAGAACTGTTGTATGAAATTACAAAAGTGCAATAAAAATATTTTTTAAAAAAAGAAAAGAAAACTTCTGAATATTCAAAATAAAGATCTTGACATACAGCATTTCAGAAGGATTCAAATCTTTTAACATTTCTCCTCCTTTCCACAGTTAACTCTGGGCTGGCTTCTTTAATGCTTTTGAGGTATTTGATGGCCTAGAGTTATCTGAAATTAATTTTCACACTTCTGAAGATAAATGTTGAGGTCATCCATCTGACAGACACAGTGAAACATTCAAAACAGAGGGAAAGTTGAGTAAGGTGGGCATATGAAACTAAGAAATCCATGAATTAAATTTTGTATTCCTAAATTCCATTCTATGTTTTTAAGGACATAAATCATAAGTGCTTGATGTTTATTTGATGTTTTAACAATAAAGATAACTATTGCAGTGATTCTTTTCCCAGGTGGCAGTTTCTTTATACTCTGTAAGAGCTTGGCAAGAGCTAGCTATACTCTCTTGCATGGTAAGGGGATTCCTTGATTCAGAGAGAAGTCTGCAGCCTACATTCTCCAAATTGTTTAACATTATTTATATTAATGAAATTATTTAAAATTGTATATTTTTGACAATTCATAATTTGGGTGCATTTTGGAGTACTATCTTGACAATACGCCACTTGTAAACAATGGATATTCACTTAACAAAATAAAATTTCTTATCTTTGATTCTTTTTCTACTTGGAAAAAAAAGAAAATAGAAGGCAGGTTAAAGTGAGCAGAAAGTAAAGCAGAAATCACACATAGTAAGTCTCCTAGGAAGTTTTGTTGTTGGAAGAGAGAAGAGATATACAGCATGAGCTTGAGCCATTTTTTCTTTACCTGTTTGGGTGTGAAAGATATTAGAACACACATGTCATGTATTCTAGTAGGAAGGGGCTAGGTAAGAAGAGGGAGTAAGCAGTAAAAGTAGAGACAAGCTGAAAAGCTACAGGCAATCAGTGGCTACAGAGAGAAAGAGAATCCATTTTCTCTGGAGGTGAGCTCCATGATAGGTTATCCAATCCCAAGTGCTCAGCCCTAAGCATATGTACATATGAGCAACACTAAATGGACTCAGTAGGTTGCGTGTGTTTGTGTATATACATGTGTGTTTGTGTGTGTAAGAATAATAAAGATGAGGTCATAAATTTGAAAGAGAGTAGAGGGGAGTTGGGGTAGGGAGAGGGAGGCATGGAAATGATATGAATATAGTATTCATGTTTAAAATTTTCAAAAAAATAAAATATTTTTTTAAAAGTAGACAAACCGACCAAGTTCCAGTGGATGAACTCACACCAAGGGACATCTGGGTACACAAACTTGACTCAATAGACCTAAACATATACAACAGAATTCATGAAGTCCTATGGATGGGCTATGGGGGTGGTATGGGGACAGATAGGGAAGGCAGGGCTATGATTAAGATGTATTGTATAAAATGCACAAAAATTCAACAAAAATAGAAATTGAAAAAAAAGACAGGGTATTGGCTCAAATAAAAATAGATTTGTATCGAGATAATTTTTTAAATATTTGTGTAGTAAATGGGGAAATTAACCAGGCTCATGTATTTTAAAAGCTTTGTATTATAAAGCCTTCTTCTAACACTTCCTCATTTTATCTGTAGGCTCAAAATAATTAAAGTAAAAATTTTACCTTCAAAACATGAGGCTGAATAGACAGCTCAGTGTGATTAAAAGCACTTCTTGCTCTTTCAAAGGACACTGGTTTGATTCTCAGCACCCACATGGCCACTCACAACCATCTATATATAACTCCAGTTCCAGGGGCTCAACACCCTCTTCTGGCCTATACAGGCACTACATGCAAGTGATGCACTTACATACATGCAGGCAAAACATTCATATACATAAGGTAAAATAAAATCGAACATGATAAAGTAATTCTAAATTTTACACTGTCTTGGGAAAGATCAGGAATGACTAAGACACTGAACAGACCCACATAAATGGTCTTTTGTCATTGACAAAGTAACACTTCAGAGCACTGCAGTAAAGGAAAGTCTTTGCAATAAGTACGCTAGGCCAGTTAATAACTGTCTAAACAAGAAAATGAAATTTGTCTATAAGACACACCAGGCATGAGAATCAATTTCAGGTATATTCTGTGATTGAAATAGTGAGAAGTGCAAAATAATGCTATCTTAATGACTCTGAGAAAGAACAAGAGTTTTTAAATACATACAAAATGAAAAAACTGTGATAGAAAAATGTGATTAAATAAGATACTTTAAAATTAAGAACATATTTTATCAAAGGATGACACTAGGAAAAGAGAGAGAAAGTGAAACAGAGGGAAGAAAAAGAATATTTGCAACACTTTTAGTCAAACAAATATATTTTGTATAACAAATAGCTAGATAAAAATGCCTTCATGCCATAAGAAAAATAGACAATCTAATTAAAAATCAATTGGCTGAAGACTTCACTGAACCCTTCATAAAAGACGCATGGCCATGGCAAAGTAAATCAACTTGGATAAGTCAGAGAGTCATTTATCCCATTGTGTTATTCCAGCACAAATGGGTCAAGGTACTTGGTGCGGTAACACAAATAGCATACACTGGGGGATTTATAAAACAGAAATTTACTTCTCACATTTTTGTAGGCAGGAAAGCCCACGTGAAAGATCCTAGGAAGGTCAGTGTGAGGTGAAGGCCCAGTCTGTTCCAACTGTGGTGCCTTGATTTCTCTCTCAAAGGGGATATGCTGGGTCTTCATCCACAGAAGAGTAGAAGAGTGAGTGGGATGAGTGCTGCTCCTCAGTCCTTGAAGAGGCTGGGAATCACCTCCTGTGCCTCACTTTTAATACACTGCACTAGGGAATCAGGTTCAACGTGAAGTTTAGAGGAGATAAAAATTCAAATCCTATCAAAAGGGCTGGTTGTTGGTTTTTGTCTGTTTTGTTGTGTGTTGTATTTAAGGTTATTTTGCTCCTTCACATACCTTTAAATGTCATAATAACTTACAGATATTTCTTAAACGCAAAGTCCATTCAAATAGTCATCATTGAGCTCATGAAAGTGAGGAGGAAAAAGATAAACCCAACAGACTTCGATTGCACCTCACTGAGCTGAGGCCAGTCCTAGCTTGAGAAAAATATTCTCAAGGGTTTAGCAGAAACTGCGGAGCCCCTGTGGGGAAAGGGGAGGTGGCATGGAGCAGATGAGGAAGAGAGTGGCCATGTTTAATGTTTATTAAATATACATTAATACCAGGTATTGAACTAAATGTTTTAAGTAGATAACCTCATTTAATCCTCACAGCTGCACAGATTTGGGAACTGTGAGGTTAAGTAAAAAGAAATCTGTTCCTATATCTGTGCTACTAATCTCTGAGCTGCCTCTCCCAAACTGTTATATTTGGGAAGGGGTTCAACATATTTCCTAGCTGATAGACTAATTCCATAATTACTCCACATTCCTTTACCAAGTCTCCTGGCAGTACTCTGACAACTTTGGCACTTTCTTGGCTTTGGGTACAGAAAGGTGCAAAGTACAGAATAGGAAGTGCTCTGGGTACAGGATGAGGATGGAGTGAGCCCTTGCTTCTCATCATAAGATGCCCATATAAAGCCACTGTAACCTGGTGACAATCACCTTTTTCGCTGCGGGATGAGGAGATATGTAATCCTGATGCTAGTATAGGTAACACTTTACTAGTGCTGGTTAAAGCCTCAGGTATACTTAATTATGTATAGGTATAGTTTATC
The DNA here is from genome assembly GCF_000622305.1 of Nannospalax galili. NCBI lineage: Eukaryota > Metazoa > Chordata > Mammalia > Rodentia > Spalacidae > Nannospalax > Nannospalax galili. The sequence goes on along the minus strand of NW_008331125.1, from coordinate 1,210,884 downwards.
ATTTAGTATTATATATAAATATTAGAGAATTATTTAGACTTCTGGGATTCTCATGTTTATTTTCATTTTCTTCTCACTTTGAAAGGCAGCATTTCTGTCACTTGGGATATGTTACAGAAACAGATAGAATGTGCTTCTTATAAATAATTTCATTTAACAAAATACAAATGCAGTCTCTCTCAGAGAAGCCAATCTTCTACTAAACTAAGAAGAATGTTCTTTTGTTTTGTAGACTTTGAATAATGAGATGAGTACAGATGATGACAATGAATACACAGAAGAAAAGGACAGCTACATCTGCGCAGTGTGTCTGGATGTCTATTTCAACCCCTACATGTGTTACCCTTGCCACCACATCTTCTGTGAGCCCTGTTTACGGACTCTGGCCAAAGACAATCCTGCAAGCACCCCCTGCCCTCTGTGTCGGACAATTATTTCTAGAGTCTTTTTCCAGACAGGTAGGTGCCCTTTTTGTTACCATAATCATCCAATGTTTCTAATAATCCCTTTGTTCTAACTCTAATGGTGGCATAATAAGTTATCGTGAAATTAGTAGAAATCCTCTGCAACATGATTTGTTGCTCCAGGTTTATAAAGCAGTATTTACCTAACTGATAGAACTATGATAGAATCAAGAGTGATAGTAGATCATCATTACTAACCCCCTTTTTAAAGCATCCTAACCAACTGCTATTCAGGTACCACAAATACCTCCAGTGTCAAGGAAATTCCATTTGAAGCAGCACTCTTGACTTTTCATTCCTCTTACCAGCCTTCTGCTACTGGTTCTGCTGTGGTCCTCATTAATTCCTTTACAGTCAGAATATAAATCTGTAAAGCTGAGGACAGTTATTAAACCTTTGACCAAAACTCCAAATCTCCAAACAGGAGTGTCCAATCTTTTGACATTGTGAAATGACATTGTCATCTTTCGTATAGATGGAAAATAATCTTCCTTTTTGTCTTTTGAACTTTAATTTTATTTATGGTGTTTTATGGCTGTGCCAAGCTTCTTTATTTTTCTGTAGCCCCGTTGCCTTTATTATTTCTAATTTAAAAGACTTTATCCACTACAGAATCTTAAAAGCATTCCCTTTACTGTGTTTACTTTTAAGATGCATTTCGTTCTTCCTTTCCCCACATTTAGCTCCAGCCCATTTCCTCAGGTACTTTGTCTACACTTTGTCTACATAAGTATGGTTTCTCATTCCTTAGGCATATGACCCAACAACATTTTCTGAAACAGCCATTCTTTCTATATCAACTGAACTATCTTCCTTTAAAAAGCCATAATGATGACTCCTAAAATGTGTATTTCTAGGCAGCTGTTCTTCCCATTCATCTTTCTACCTTGTTCTGGACCATTACTTCACTTACATTTATTTTAGTATTCATACTTTAATGAATTAAGGATAGTTTGAGTATAAGTGGCATTTAATGGATATTTTTATAATAGTGATTATTGTAGTATATTACTTCTCAAAGTTGTGTAATTCCTTTTATAATGGCTCTGCACATTTTATGTTAATTTTATGCCTATATGTTTTACGGTTGCTATTGTAACATTTATTTTCCTTCCTCTAAGCCTTAGATTCTTCTGTTACAAGTCACTTTACTGAGCTTTGGACATTATTTTCAGAATAAATTAATCCTCTCAGTTACGTAGTGTCACCACTCCAGTTGTATGCAAACCAGGGGACATTTATTGCCAAAAGTTGGAATCAGAAAGCTATCATCATGGGAACTCAAGATATTTGTGTGTCAAATAAGGGGTCCCTTGTAACATACTTCTGTTAACTCAATGGATAAAAATATAATGGGATTCATTTCAGATTTGTTCCATAGAGTACTCTTTAGTAAAATAATAATCTGATACTATAACATTTCACCAGTTACATGATCTTGTTTAAATTATTTAACAGTGTTAGATGTGATCTCAGTATACTTCCTAACACTAATAAAAGTTGAAAAGAAGATGGGGCTGGAGAGATGCCTCAGCAGTTAAAAGCAGTGACTGCCCTTGCAGAGGACCTGGGTTCAATTCCAGCACCCACATGGCGGCTGCGAACTGTCCTTAACTCTAGTTCCAGGGGAATCCAAAGCCCTCTTCTGACCTCCGTGGCATTGCACGACACGGATGCACTCACATACATGCAGGCAATATACTCATACACATAAAATAATAATAATAATAAAGTTGAAAAGATGAAGTGATTAGGATATACGCAAGAAATGACAGATGTCAAGATCTACTTATAAAAATAGGTATCAAAATATACTATTAAATGTTGATGGGAAAAATTCAGTTTATAATTCGTAATATCCATAGCCACCTTCATTCTTCCTAACCATCCTGAGCATTCAGCCCTCCCAACATAGACCAGGGGGCTCCTGGTAGCAGGCCCCTATCCCATTACTTGGTAATCTGTCCCCTCGTCAATGTTTAGTTCACAAATGAGCATGTGGTCTATTTCTTCCCAGTGTGATGAGAAGAAAGGTATGCATTAGACAAGTCACTGAACAAATCAAAACATAGGTAACCACTAATGAGAAAGGTCTAGAGAGAAACCCACTTTTCTTTGGGTAATTGATTTGTTTTTTATAAGACTGCCAAAAATTAGTCTTTATGATCATTGACCAAGTGCTGCTGGTACAACTGGGTACCCATGTTACAAAGAAAGAATTTTGACTTGTGCCTCTCTACATATTTATATATGCTAAGCCTAGAACAAAACCATAAATATATGATTAACTAAAAATAAATTCAGTCTTTGAGAACTTAGATTAAGCAGTGGTTTCCTAGATATAACTCCTGGGGCACAAACAACCAAAGAAAAATAGACAAATTAGACTTAATCAAAGTTAAAAAATATTCTTACTTTTAAGTGGCTATTACCAAGAAAATCAAAAGCCAACCTCAAGATGAAAATGTTTGTAAAGTGTGTGATCACGAGGATCCAGAACAGACAAAGAATTCTTAGAACACAATAGTATAAAGAAAAATGACCCAATTTAAAAATGCACAATAGAGAGTTTCCCAAAGAAGATCTAAAAATGACCAGTAAGAAAATAAAAGATGTTCAGCATCATTTAGTCATTAATGAGATGTGAATCAAAACTATATTTAGCATGGCTGTACTCATAAAGGTAAAGACAGTATACAAGTATGGGAGAGCTATGGAGAATCTTAAACCACTGTACGTTGCTTGTTAGAATGTAGGCTGTATATCAATTCAGAAAACAGTAGACACCAAGTCCACTTAATGAGGTGAGAAAAATTCTGATGTGTCCCACATTAAGTAGTGTTACTTTATGTGTAGAAATGAAAAGGAATCCTGTGTGCACACAGTGGAGGAGGAAGACCTCAGGAGATGGCTTTACTATACCTTTTCATACTGTGAGCTCACAATGTGCCTCAGGAGTTGGCTTATTCTGGGAGGTGATACACGCTACACAGCAGAATCTACAGGGCAACAAAGAGAGAGACCATTAAATTCCAAGCACTTTAAGAAGTGTGGTCATCCAGATGAAGCAGGAGGAATTGCTTAGCCAAGATCAGACCTTGTTAGGGGTGAAGGTACTGTTTTTTCTTCAATTGACTGTAAGGAGGTAGCCTTCAAACCCAGTTTGAAGTTGTTAGTTCTCCCACTGTGGAAAGACTGTGGAGGACCTTCCTGAAAGTATTTGACTAATGGACAAAAAGTCTATGTGGAGAGATCCTTTATTCTGGAAGGAGGAACTATCTCAGGTCTTACAAAGGAAGTCATAGTCAGCGCACGTTTTGTGCTCTCACCCTTTCCCATTCACAATGCATCCAAACCTCGAAAGGAAAGTTCCCACTCTTGCTCCATTATTTATCTCTCCTCAACCTACCTCCCTTTTTGACTATCTCCCCAATGATTCCAGTACTCTTGGGCTTATGGTGAAACTAGGTATAGATGAACAGATGTAAAGAAAATAGTTCTCTCTGTCTCTCTGTCTCGCTGTCTCTCTCTCTCTCTCTCTCTCTCTCTCATAGAAATCTTATATCATGCAAGGAAATAACATTTAAACTATTCTGATAATTTAAGCATTAAACAGGGCCTGTATTATATCATCATGGATATTTAGACATCTTGGAGCTTTTGGGAAAGTCCCAGATAATACAGAATTATCCAGTTTCTGTCTTGACTTTCTTATATCCTGCTGGACTCTATCCAGGATACACAGCTCATCAACAAGAATATCACACTTTTTATATTCTCTTTTTACTGGACCATCTGTAATTTATCTTGGTTGTATCCAATTTTGTAGTAAGGTCATCTCATGTTTTCTCTCAGTCGATACCAGTAAGTCTGGCATCTTCCCACTGCTGTGCTTCTGGTCTTGCCTCCATCTATACCTCTAGCATTCCATTTTCTTAGTTCATTTTGTAGAGCATAATATTTGTTTCTAAAACCCACACTTATTCTGTATCAGAAGGCATATCTGAATATATCAACTTGACTTCCTGTGTAAACACTCCAAAGCATTAATCTACGGAAATAAATATTTTATTATGAAAAGAAATAGCAAAATATATACAACGTTTAGAAAAGAGCCTCTCAGAGTTCTGACATTTTTGTGCCCCTTTTACAAATTTTGCTCTATCCATGTATCACTGGAGTTTTTCTTTTCTACTTTAGGATTTTTCTTACAAATTTATTTTTGTAGGTATTTATTTTAGCTTCATCCTTAGCAATATGTTTGTGAGTTTATTGATGTTCTACTTTATTTCCTCTAATGTATTTCAGCCTAAGTGGTAGTTATGAAAAATTTAAATGTATTCATTCAATCTTATCCAAAGTCACTTCAAATATTACTAATGGTTCACAAACCAATTTTTTGAAAACTTTGACTCATCTGGATATTAGTCTCCAGAAAAAATACCTGAAAACATTTAAAACACTCCCTGAGGACTGGGAATGGAGATAGGTGGGTAGAACCGATAATTCACCATTATTTTAAAAGATGGTGTCTCCTATATTGTCCAAGTTGATCTCTATCTCCAGGCCCAAGTAACCCTCCAGCCTAAGGCTCCCAAGTACTTGGAGCTACTGGTACATAGCCACTCCTTCTTTTCTTTCTTTGTTTAAAATTATGTATATATATGAGTGTATTACCTGCATGTGTGTAAATGCATCCATGTTGTGCAATGCCCTCAGAGGTCAGAAGAGGGTGTCATATCCCCTGGAAATGGAGTTATAGGTGGTTGTTAGCTGCTATGTACATGCTGAAGCCAAACCTAGGTTCTCTGCAAGAGAAGCCAATGCTCTTAACCACTTAGCAATCTTATATCATTTATATCTTTATATCAGAGTTTGTTACTTTGACTATTTTTTAATCAAACTATTCCTTTTTATTTATTTATGTTTGAAATTTTCCAATAAAAATTTTAAGTTGTACTTATTACCCGCTAATTAAGAAATAAGGCATCTGTGCATATAAATCTTTTTAAAATTTTTTTCTTTTATTGAATTTTTATGTATTTTGTACAGAAGATCTCAATCAGTCTTAATCATCTTTATACCCCATCCCCAGTGGCACCCTCCCATAACCCCCCGCTGGAATTCATACATTCTGTCATTTGTGTTAAGGCCTATTGTGTCAAGTTAGTGTCCCCAGATGTTCCTCTGTGAAAGTTCATCTACTGAGGTCTAGTCCGCTTATCTAGAGTCCCTCACTTTAGGAAGATTAGTTCTTCCTCACTTAACAGCAATCAATGGTCAATATTTCTTCAACTAAGATTGGGGTCTGCTGTCCATTTCTTCAGTTCTATGCTGGGTTTCTCTCTGCTTGAGTTTGCATGGGACTTATGTATGCCAAAAACTGAGGCTGTAGATTCATATGAGCAGGGTCTCAGGAGCTTGTAGGACTCTGTTTCCATATGGTTGTGCACCTCCTCCCTGGCTCTTACAATCTTTCTGGCTCCTCCTAATGCTCCCTGAGCTCTGGGTAGGTGACGTTTAATATAGAAGTCCTGTCTAAGAATCAGCATTCTTCAGACTCTTAATCTCTACACTTTGGCCATTTGTGACCTTTTGTGTTCCTAGCCCTCTATTGCATGAGGGATCTTCATTAATGTGAACTGAGAGATTCTTTAGTATCCTCTTTACCCCTGTTCTATGTTCTGTGAGCCTTAGGTATAGAGGTTGCATTGTAGATGTGTCACTTACATGCAGGCAATTCATAGACAATGTCTGTGTGTGATTGGTACTTGGTTAATAGTCTCGGTAGTCTGTCTGATGCAAAAAAAGCTTCTTTGATGAGTGGTGACTGGGATATTCATCTGTAAATATAAGGATACATATTTTGCACATAGTAAGAAGTTACATTAGTCTAGATATGTGACAGTCTTGGCGTTTTCTCTAAGATCTGTGACCTCTCCAGTCTTGTGTATTTGGTTATGTTTACAGTACCACACTTAGTTCCCTCCCATTGAGTGGGCTGTTAGTCCAATTAAGTAGCTGTTGATTGCTCCCAAGATAAAAATGCCACTACTGCACCAATGTCATGGTGTGCCAGCCATTGATGTGATTATTTGGTCTTGACACTGGTGTTGGACCATCGATAAATGTTTTCCCTTGGCACCTTCATAGTGCTCTCCAAAGCTATGAGAGCTAGCCTTCAGGGGAAGTGGCTTCCAGGTCAGTTCCAACTCCATTGCTCCAAATCCTGTTTGAATATGTTCTGTCTTCAGCTGTAGGGTCTTACCTTCAAGTTCTGTGAAGCAATCATGGCTTGTGGCAATAGCCTGTGTGATTTTGGGAGTTTCTTGAACCACCCTGGCCAACAACTCAAAGGAACTTTTCTCTTGTTTGGCACTGTTTCTTCTAATGTAGGCTTTAGCTATATACATGGACTCATGTAGAGATATTGTCTGTGTAATTTATCATTAGGTTGTTGCACTAATATGATTCCCTCTTTTTTTTAAAACTAGCTAGACCATATTTATCTCTCCTCTCTCTCCCTGTCTAACCCTTCTAATCCTGACGTGGCTTCCCCATTAAACATGCCCTCACTTTCCCCATTTCTCCCTTGATAATACCAGTCTCCTGTGGTCCCAACTGTCTTGAGCTCCCTCTTCTCCTTTATCCCCAAGCTTCCTTCCTCTCGCTCCTCCTCCCATTTAAATATCCCCATTTCAGCTATTTCTCCCTTGCCTCCTACTGTCCTCTCTCAGGTTCTTTCTTTCCCTTTACTTCCCTGGTTCCTTCTCATTATCCTGGTTCCTGCAGTTATATCTGGATGCATACTCTTACTTCCCTGGTTCCTTCTCATTATCCTGGTTCCTGCAGTTATATCTGGATGCATACTCACATATAAGGATTTGGTGCTACAATCCACATATGAGGGAGAACATATATCTTTTGCTTTTCTGAGTCTGTGTTACTTCACTTAGTATAACAGTTTCTATATCCATCCATTTACCCGCAAATTTCATGATTTCATCTTTCTTTACTGCTGAGTAGAATTCCGCTGTGTAAATGTACCACATTTTCATTATCCACTCATGAGTTGAGGAGCGCTTAGGTTGCTTAAATCTCTTAGCTATTGTGAAAAGAGTAGCAGCAAAATTGGATGTACAAGTATCTCTGCAATAGGATGAGTCCTTTGGGTATATGCCAAGGAGTGGTATAACTGGGTCAAATGGTAGGTTCATTTGTAGTTTTTTAAGAGTTCTCCACACTGCTCTCCATAATGTTTTTACACATTTGCAATCCCACCAGCAGTGGATGAGCATTCCCCTTTCCCCACATCCTTTCCAGCATTTGGTATCATTTGTTCTCTTGATCCTAGTCAGTCTGACTGGGGAAAGATGAAGTCTTAAAGTGTTTTTAATTTGCATTTCCCTAATTACTAAGGATGTTGAACACCATTTAAGGTGTTTCTTAGTCATCTTTATTTCTTCTTGATTCTTTTTTTTAAAAAATACCATAGCCAAGCATGGTGGCTCACACCTATACCCAGAATTTGAGAGGCTGAGACAGGAAGATCACTGAGTTTGAAGCCAAGCTAGACTATACTAGTTTGATCAGCTTAGACTACATAATGATACTGTGTTTCAGAAACCTGAAAATGAATAAATAAACAAAAACTTAAACCAACTAGCAGCATTGTGTGTGACAGTGAGAAGGGATAATGAAGTTATGTTTCTTTTTATATAGAAGACAGAGAAACCTAGGTCTTTTGAAGCTAAGAGTGACTAAATTAATCACCTTTGAGGAGTCACTGATGTATTCCTACCCATAGCTTTTGAAAGCCTTGTCCTAAAATGTAACTTTAAAACAAGATAGCAATAAACATCATAACATTGTGAATGCTTAGCATTTTGTCTATATCATGGCAAAAGCTCAATAAATATTACTGTTGAATTTGCCTTAGTTAGATACATTTTCTTTGTTTTTTCCCCATCTAACTGTGTATAAACCAGTTATTTCTGAATAATGAATCATTTGCTGAAATGATTTTTTCAATTCTCCAAAGCCACTAAAAGGTTTGATAATCACAAAGTAAACACAATTGCCTGAGGCAAAAAGTTTGCTTAAGTAATCTAACCTTAAAAATCGTTTTCCTTTAACCTTTTAACCAGACAGTTAAGAAAATGATCAGAACAAATCTTTCTGTATTCTGGTACAACGTTACATTTAATTATATTAAGAAAACCAAATATTGTACTACCAGATGCTAAATGGAATTACTGCATTAAAGTAAACAAATTTTAACTAAAGTTTATCTTGATAATAAAATAAAAGCTAGTAAGTATTAAAGCTAAGCATAATTGCTCTCCATAATGAGTAAGATATTATAAAATCTGTAGCTCCATTTTGACAAAGTGACAAATAAAAGGGGTAAGTGTGATTATTTTTGTCCCTGTTTTATATCTTTTCCTTCAAGCCAAATATTCAGCAAGGGAATAGGACTTCCAAACTAGATTTTAACAGAAAGCTTCACTTTAAAGGTCTAAAATTCAGAATCAAAATTACTTTCAGAGTTAGAACTTGTCTAAACTGAGATTCCTGGTTGACCTCTCCTTTCCCAGCATGCAAATCCTGCCTTGCCTAAAAGTCTTTAAGGCACCCAGTTATTGGTAGATCTCCAATTACCTGCCACAGTAACCTTCCAAGCCTCAAGACTGGTCCAGTGACTTAAACAATTCCATTTTAACTTGTGCATTTCTGTAATTCAAGCTGGTTCTTTTCTGTTGAGTATAAACTATAAAGACCCAAATCTTCCTCTCATTTTTTTCACATTAAGCATTTCTAAGTGCCTTGCATATATACAAATTGAATTTCACTAGGCATGTTAGAATCCCTTTCCAAATGGGATGTTCTTGCTTTTCTTGCAGAAGTACAAAGTAAATACTGCCTCGAAACCCTGAAAATAACTTAGCAGCCCTTTCTGGATTTTCATTGCTCTACAGCAAAGTTGTTTTCATTGCTAAACATGCCTTGTCCATTTCTGTGCAAAGGAAGAATCTTACATATTTTTGACACAGCACCCAAACTCAACCTTACTCTCTCAACTGTTAAACAATACAATGAAAACTATCTTGGATTAGATACCCTAGAAAATAGTGAAAATGTTTCAAGGGTATTTCTCAAGGTAGTAGGAAACCATGTCACTTGTTTTTCTGAGTCTGTTACTTCACTAAGTGTAACAGTTTCCACTTTCATTATTTACCTGCAAATTTCATTATTTTGTTTTTCTTAACAGCTGAGTAGAGCTCCCTTGTGTAAATGTACATTTTCATTATCCATTTGTCAGTTGAGGGATATTTAGGGCGTTTCTATTACTTAGCTATTGTGAAAAGAACAAATATGGTTGTGCAAGTATCTCTACAGTAGGTTAAGTTCATTGGTTATATGGCAAGGAGTGGTATGACCATATCATACGGTAGATTTATTTCTAGATTTTTTAAGAGTGCTCCATACAGAGTTCCATAGTGGTCGCACAAGTTTGCAATCCCACCAGCAGTGAATGAGAGTTCCCCTTTCCCTCCATGCTTGACAGCATTTGGTGTCATTTGTTCTCTTAATCTTAGCCATTCTGACTGTGGTTAGATGAAATCTTTCAGTAGTTTTGATTTCCATTTCCCTAACTACTAAGAATGTTTAGCACCTTTTAAGGTGTTTCTTAGCCGTTGTTTTTTCTTATTTTGAGAGCTCTATGTTCATATCCATAGCCCATTTTTAATATAATCATTTGTTTCCTTCCTTCTTTGTTTTTTTTTGAGTTCTTTGTATGTTCTGGATATTAATCTGCTGTCAGATAAATAGCTGGTGAAGATTTTCTCCCACTCTGTGGACTTCTCTTCATTCCTTCACTCAATTGATTGTTTCCTTTGCTGTACAGAAGCTTTTTAGTTTCATGAAGTACCATTTGTTGATTGCTTATTCTAATTCCTAGGTGACTGATGTCCAATTTAGAAAGTCCTTTCCTGTATCTATATCTTGTAGGGTACTGCCTATGTTTTCTTCTAACATTGTCAGTGTTTCAGGCTTCACATTGACATTTTTGATCCATTTGGAGCTGACTTTTGTGCAGGGTGATAGGTGTGGATCTAATTTCATTCTTCTACAGGTGGAGCTCCAATTTTGCCAGCACCATTTATTGAAGATGCTGTCTTTCCTCCAGCGTGTGTTCTTGGCACCTTTGTCAAATTCAAGTCACTGAAATTCCATCCACTCATGTTTCGATCTTCTATTTTGTTCCACTGATCTACAAATCTGTTTTTGTGCCAATGCCATGCTGTTTTTATGACTATAGCTCTTTAATTTGTAGACCTTCGTTCCAGATCCCTAGATGTGCGTATATGTCCGAATGTAACTGCAGGATCCAGAAAAGGGAAAGAATTCATGGGGTTAAGGGGGAAGCACATTGGGAGAGGGGGGATAGTAGGAGACAGACCTTATTAAGTGAGAAATGGGGAAAAGGAAGGTACTTTAACTGGGGAGAGCATGGAAGGATTACACAGGGGGAGTGAGAAGAGAGACAAATAATACTTAGATGGTATTAAAAACCAGAGGAATTATATTAGTTAAAAGTCCTACTGAAAAATACACATACAATAAATATATGAGTGCATGACTATATTAAAACACAGTGCCCAGTTGTGCCCTTCGAGTTGATGATCAGGGTAGTCCAAGAAACTCCCAAAATAACGTGGGCTATTGGCACAACCCTTGACTGTCTCCCAGAACTTGAAGGTAAGACCGTATTGCTGAAGACAGACCACAGTTTGGACATAGGACTTGGAGCAGTAGGACTGGAATTGACCTGGAAGCCACCTCCCACAAAACTAGGTCACATAGTATAAGAGGATATTATACAAGCTGTCAAGGGAGAAAAATCAGTCAGTGGTCATAACCAGATGTAAAGCCAAATAAACAATGACTAGCTCAGCAAACTATTGATATTGATGCTGTAATGGCACTTTTATCTTGGGGGTACTCAACAACTGTCTAATTGGACTTAAGGGAACTCGTGAGGTACTGTAGACATAGCCAAATATACATGGCTGGAGAGGCCATAGATCCTAGAGAAAAACCTACTTTTGCCACATCCCTAGACCAAAGTAATTTCTTACTTTATTCATAATATGTGTCCTCATATTTAGAGACAAGTATACCTTTCACCCCTCATCAAAGAAGCTTCTTTTTGCAACAGATGGAAGTTATTACAGAGTTCCAGAACCGGTCAAACACAGAGAGTAAGTGTCTGTGAAACACTTAACCCCTAGTGACACATCTTCAATGCAGCCTCTACACATAAGATGAAATACATCTCTCAGTTCTCACCAGAGAGTTTCCTTATGCAGCAGATGGTGATTAACACAGAAACCCACAATTGGCCAACGTGGAGAGAACAATAGGCCACAGAGTGCTTATCCCCGAATAGGACACCTATTTTAAACCTCTGCCCCCCACAAGCTCAGAGATCATTGTGGAAGAGAAGACAGAAAGACTGTAAGAGCCAGAGAGAGTCGATGATTACAAAGAAACAGTCTTCCTGAAAACTGGTCAGTTACTCATATGAACTCACAGCAGTGGTGTCAGCATTGACAAGTCCCATACAAGCTTAAACCAGACAAAATCCCAGCATAGATATGGGGAACTGGGGAAGAAATCCAAACCCAGCTTAAAGAACTTTTGGCAATTGGTGGCAACTGGAAGGGGGAAAGACAGTATCTTACAGGGATGGGACTCTTGGTGGGCCCAATGGATGGACCCACACTGAAGGACATTTGGGGACACAAATCAGACTTATAGGTCATGTTATCTATAAGAGAGTACATTAAACTGGGCTTGTCACAGTGGAGAGAGATGTGACTAGGGGAGGGAATCTAAATACCATCAAACTATATTGTAAGAAAATCACAAGTGTTCTATTTAAATTTTTAAAATAAAGTTCAATAAATGAATAAATGTTTTTAAAAAGATATTGGGAAACCAGAGTAAAGTTAAGTGACAAGGATTTAGCAACAGCTCCTAAAGAGGACCTACTGAAACCTGAGAGTTAGGTCTCCTCTAAAAGTAATGATCCCTCCTAATTATATAATTCAGACTCTTGGAAGAATAGCCTATTATTTTTATCTTTTGAAAGTTTCCCTTTTTGTCAGGTTGCTCTTTTGTACTTTGTATCTCTGAGGGAAAAAAATGAAAAATTATGTATCAAACAACTTGGGACTGAGAAGTGAATACTGGGAAAAAAGATTTTGTAAAAATGAGAAAGAAATAATTAAGAATGCTTTTAACATGAGGCTGGAGAAATGGCTCAGTGATTAAGAGTACTGACTGCTCTTGCAGAGAACCTCATTTCAGTTCCCAGGACCCACATGGCAGGGAACAATGGTCCGAAATTCCAGTTCCTGAGGATCGCATGCCCTCTTCAGACCTCCACAAGCATTGCACAGTATGGATGCACTTAAATACCTACAGGCAAAACACTCCTATACACAAAATAATTTTAAATGGGTCAACAAGGACTTTAACAATCTGAATGAAATAGCCTTTTAAATTAGTGTATAATACCATTGTGTCTATTAACTCCACCTTTTTATTTATAAAAGTCATATCATCTCTTTTGACTTAGGTCTAAGGCACCCTGAATTAGCCCTATTAGAAGCCTTAGCTCCTATCATTAGGATTGTCTTTTTACTAGATAGGATTGAATACAGGTACCATGCTGGTTACAGAACTTTAACTTCTACAGTTGGCAGGGTATTAGGAACTATGCTTAATAAATATTTCCCATAATGAGGTGTTTAAATATAAAGTCACCAACATGTAAACCCAAAGGTGGAATTAAAGTTATATGCCATCTTAATTCAGTCTCTAATCCCAAATCACCCTATTACACATACAGTGGTCTTTTTCTTATTGTTGTTGAACTCCATCATAATACCTGTGTAATGATGGGAATTCTGGTTATGTCAAGAAAGTGACAATTTCTTATCTTGCTTGAACCTACTGAAACCTGAGAGAATTTGGTCTCCACTAAAAGTAATGACAATTTGTGTGTTTGTACACATTATGTGTGACTGTATGCTAGAAGCTACAGGTAAGTTTCCAGTGTCTTCCTCAGTTTCTCTCTAGTTTAGTTTTTGAGACACTCAGTGAACCTGGAGCTCACTGACCAGCTAGAACAGCTGCCCAGCAAGCCCACAGATCCCGGTTCCATCTTCCCACCTCAGATTACAGGCATGTTCTGCTATACTCAGCTTTTTATATGCCTGCAGGGGATAGAATTCAAGTCCTCATGCTTGCATGATAACCACTTGACTCCCCAACCCTGACTGCTTACCTGATGATAGCATCACATAAAGATGCTGTAGTTTCCACCACTTTAAGTAAGTGTATTTTCTGAACAGACTTAGAGACTTCTAGGGCATTCACTATTTTAAATGTTATCCAGCACAATTAATATTATTAATTATTGATTATATCAAACATTTGATAATCTATATTGTAATAAGAAACACTCTCGGTTGGTAGCATTCACTGAAAAGGGATGCAGATGGTTTCAACACCTATTATACTGCCTTCAGAATTTTCCTGGCATTTCTTACAAGTTATTTTAAGAAATGTAATGTTGAGAGTTCTATGTTGCTAAATTCTGCTTTTTCAAGCCTAAATGCCACTGAAATGAAACAAGTCTAGAGGAGAATATCATCCTCGGTAAGGGTGTTAAACATGTATAGAGAACTAAGACAGGGCTTAATATATTTAAATATATTCAAATAATATTACAACAGAAAAGGGTTTGTCACTCACTGAGTGGCTATCAAATCTAGCTATGTGTCAGAATCACTCAAGGATCTTGTTAGAAAGCACAAGCTCATAGATCACACACAGCAATACTGTGACAGTACATCTGAGTGAATGTGCAAGGGGATTTTGACAAATGACCAGGTATTTTGGAAGCATGGATCTAATAGAATGCCTTTTAGACAGGAAGTACATTGAATTCATCTCTCTGTTCCTAAATAGAGCATCGAAGTGCCAGGCATATAGCTTATGCAAAGTAAATTTTTACTAGAGATAAAGCAGGAAGTGGGTACAAAAAACAGCTTAGTGGCTTGTGGATGGTCCTATAGTGACAAAGCACTAAACCCAGCTCTTTTGACCCAGCAATAAATGCAGCAAGGGCTTCCAAATCCTCTTATGTCCAAAGGTCTCTCTGCTCAAATTTAGTAAATTAAACCATCCAAAGCTATTATTGTTGTAAGATTATGTTGTAGGCATATAGGTGAATATATGATAATTTTCATCCACCTTGCAAATCTCAGTAATGACTCTATTCCTAGTTTTCTCCACTTAACTATTTCATTAAATTGTTTTAAAAGTTTCGTTGATTGTTTAAAGTTATACCAAGTTCATTAAAGACAGGAAATGGAATATCATAGGCACCGTTACTCCTTTTACTTCCCACATCTACTCCCTAGAAAAAGCTTCTGGCCAGTAATCAAAACTGAAGGAATTGGGAGATTTTTGTATTTTTTGATCTGTTGCAAGAGAGTTTAACTATATTTCCAAATAAGTTTTCAAATAAGAGACAGTGTGTGATGGCATCTTTGTTTACTGCATCAACATTTTATAATATGGCTAAAAGATTCCCAGAAGAGGGAGAAAAGGAAAGGAAATGGAGAAAAGTAATAATTCTTGAGTTATAAGCTCTTCCACTAAGTTTATATTGTCCCTAACAAGAAATCTTTTTAAAATTTTTATTATTTTTTTATGTTTCAACTTTCTAGAATTTTTAATTTTTTTTTAAATTTAATAACAACATGATAACCACAGAAGCAGCATTTCATTATTTTATGTGTATGAGTATATTGCCTACATGTGTGTAAGTGTACCTGTGTTGTGCAGTGCCTACAGAGGTCAGAAGAGGATGTCAGAGCCCCTGGAACTGCAGTTATAGATGGTTGTTAGCCACCATGTGGGTGCTGGTTACTGAACCTGGCAGCCAGTGTTCTTAACTCTTGAGCCATCTCTCCAGCCCCAGCCTAACACAGAGTTTTTATTGACCTTCCACCTTCTAAATCTGTTTATAAGGATTTAGAATTTTGTGTTATTTTCACTAATGCTCGGATATTTAATTTCTCAGAAAATTATGCAAATTACAGTCAACCCTTAAAGGTAAATACTGCAAGAAGATCATTTATATTTTAAACAAATGTGTTTGGAGTCATTTGATGACTTCTTTAATCCTTTCCATCAGTATGAATGGTGCCTATGATGGTAAGGTGATGATGATGATCCCTTTAAAATAGGTGATATTGCCTTAACTGTCTTGACTTGAGGAGTTGTTTATGGACAGTGTGGACTTTGCTAGAACATCTGTATGTTACTGCAAAAACTAGCACAAGAATATCCAACCTGAAAGCAGTTAACTATTAAACTCATAAAGGACAGGGGATGCAGTATCTATAACAACCCCAGCTTAAATAAGTGTACAGACTAAAAATACCTCTTTTTTTTCTAACTTGTACGTTTGAATTATTGGCTCATAGGTATGAGCTCATAGGCTCATAGGAATGGGGCTGGAGTTACAATTTTAATACATAGCCTCACTTGCCTAGTCTATTTTTTACATTGTTCTTTTGTTGTTATTGTAAACTTTTGAATTGGTTTTTCCTTTGAATTTCTTAAGACTCAATCCAAGGCAAAGATTAGAAGAGAGGGCAGGGAATTTAATGGACGTAATGGTAGGTTGAAGCTCAGCCGTAGAGGTATGAAGGAACCTGAAGAGGCTCTAAGTGCTAAATATGAACAGGGGCTGACTGATGGAGAGGCTGCTTTGCTTCGGAAATTAGTAACCCTGTGCTCTCCTCTCCCAGAAGAGCTTTGCATTGGGCAGTGTGATTCTGATTATACCTGCCTTTCTGTAGCTCTGATTGAGACTGTCTGGTACATGAAGGGAAGGCCATGCACAGCCTCTGATTGGCCTGTGGGTACTTCAAATGAATATTCCCTTTTTAGCTCACTAGCAAAGCTTTTGAAACATTGAGGACTTGTTTTACTTTTTTAAAACTCTCAAAGCTATAGCATTACACTCAGTATGTGTTCAACCCATCAAACATAGAATAAAACACATCATGGAGGAAAAAGCTCTAAACAGAATTTCCTTTTCACATCACCCCTGTGCCTTGACTGCACTCTAGCTGTGCTATTGCTGCAGTCCTAACACACAGCTCTTTGAGTCTACCTGTTTATTTCCACTTTTGAGAGTCAAGCAGACTGTTGTACTTGCCATTCCATTCCTGCTTAGCATAGTTACTGACACAGGAGCTGCTCAATAAACATATATTCTATGCCTAAGCATATCAGAGGTGCATCAGAGATGAATTTTCGTGACTCATATTTGAGGTTTTAAAATTGTTTTTGTACTCACAGACTTAAAGAGATCTAAACTTGCTAGCAAATACTATGGCAATCATTGTGCCATATTCTTGTCATTTTATTAAAGTTAATGTTTAAAATGCTGCTTTCTTTTGTTTTACTCTAGAACTGAACAATGCCACAAAGACATTCTTTACTAAAGAATATTTGAAAATAAAACAAAGCTTTCAGAAATCCAGCTCTGCAAAATGGCCTTTACCAAGCTGCAGAAAAGGGTTCCATCTTTTTGGAGGTAAGGAAACTAATACCAAAATCATATAGTCATGTAACTTAATCCAAGTATATTCTTACAGCCTACTTCTTTCTACTTTGGAAATGTTAGTTGAAATATATTTCTTTTTTGATCAATAGTAGAATGTTGGTAATGATCTCTTTGCCGAAATCTGTAAGGGTACATATGAAGATTATACATTAAAAGTAAGTTTGAGAGAAACCGTAAGTAACTTTACCTGGGAAGAGAAATAGAGAGAAGATCAGCAGGGCTAAGTTACAGTTCTGGAGCAAGAAATTCTGGTGTGCATAGTCCAGTAGAGTGACTGCATATTACTGTAATTCATTGCAGTTTTCAGAAACCTTGGGGGAAAAGTTTTGCATCTTTTTACTGTAAAATAATGACAAATATTTGGGGTGAAAATACATTTAACCAACTTAAATATTATATAATATATACTTATTTTAAAGCGTAACATGGCACTCCATTAATACGTGTAACTTTGTTTTATCTATCACTTAAAATACATTTACTTTAAAATGATAAAAATTAATTGACTTTTCCAAAATACGAGATTGACAAAATACGTATGTGGTAAAAGCATGGCACACTTCTAGAAGATTAATGATTCATTTAGTATCGTTCATTTAGTGCTCATTTTAATTCATTTAGTGCTCATTTTATCCAGTTTTCATATCTTGAAGTTGTGCCTTAAGTTCAGGACAAGTAGAAAGGGACAGAGCTTGTGCATATAGTGTCACAGAGATGCACAGTAGCCTGAGAATACTAGTTTCTCAGTTCAGGTCTAGGTAGGTGATAACTTCAGGGATATCATAGCTCTTTTTGCTTATTTTCAGATCTATACAATAGAAATGCTTTGTTCTGCCATATGTAATTGATATGGATATTATAAATGTCAAATAAGCTAATGTGAAAACACATTGTAAATGATAGTTAATTGTGCTATATGAAGAACCATCAAAATCAAGGCACTGGCTAACACATTCAACTATGAGAATGTGTTACAATGTGATCATGCAATATGGACATGAAATATAATTTCATCTTTTAGAACTGCTGTTTGTTACGCCATGAACAACATGTAATTTTTTAATTTTTAAGAATATTTTTTATTGGTGATAGAGACATGGCTCAGTGGTTGTTCTTGCAGAAGATCCGGGTTCGAATCCCAGCACCCACATGGCAGCTAACAACTGTCTGTAACTCCAGTCCCAGGGGATCCAACAGCCTCTTCTGACCTCTGTAGGCATTGCACGACATGGTTGCACTTACCTACATGCGGCAGTACACGCATACACATAAATTAAAAATAATAAATAATTTTTTAAGTTTAAAAAAATATTTTTATTGATTTGAGAATTTCATACAATGTATTTTGAACATTTTCAGACCTCTCCTCATGCTCCACCTTACCTTACTAAATCACCCTAAGCCCCTGCTCCTAGTGACTTCATGTCCTCTACTATTATTCATCTTTTTTTAACCATTTGTGTGTATATTTACATTTGTATGTCTGGTGTACACATGTATATGAACATGTGAACGCACTCATCAGTTCTTGTGCAGATGCAGCCAAAGTCAGTGGCAGGTGTTCTCTGTTATTCTCCACCATATTTTTTGAGACAGGGTCTCTCAGTAAACTTGGAGCTTGCTGCTTTAGCTATACTTGGTGCCCAGTGAGGCCCTGGAATCTGTCTTCCCCCTCTCCCCACAACTGGGCTTATAGAGGCACGGTGCTGCATCTGGGTTTTTGCTTGGCTGCTGGGAATCCACATTCAGCTTCTCATGCTTGTATTTTACCCACTGAGCCCTGTGTTGACCACATATGATGTCATGAGGCCTGGTAGGAAAATTCCAGATATGGGAACCATGCTCTTCAGGGAACATGAAGAACTTCTACATATCAACAAGATTAACACAGCAGTGACAGATCTAAATCAGATTCATGCAGAATATGTATGCTTGAAGAAAAAAAATTAATTAGGCACAAAATCTCTTATATTTAAAGTGAGTACTTTAAGCACCAACTTTACAGTATTTTGAATAAAGAAAGTAGTTTAAGAATATTATGTAAACACAAACTTTTATAATATGGTTATCAACAAAAAATTTATTATCTGTACACTTAGTAAACATAGATTTAAAAACATTATACTTAGCCTAAAACATAATAGATAATCAAGTCTGAGAAAGTTCAGCATTATTTATAGTATTTCATACCAAGAAAGAGAACATGTATAACTTGTATTCTCTAGAAGATTCTCTTATATTTCTGCCTCCCCAAAACCTTTTTTTTTTTTTTGAGGCAGTATTCTTTTGTGGCCCAAGGTGGCCTTGAATTTGGAATTTTCTTGCTTTTGCCTCCTAAGTACTGGAATCACAGTTATGTACCATCACCCCAAGCTCTTATCCCAGAAGTTTAAAAGAATATCCTTGTGAAAGTAGCTCCACACTTTGCTTGATCTTATATTCTAGAGTCAGTCTGAGCCAGCAATTGAAATAGTTGCTTCTTTGTGATTTTGTCATAGTTTTGCTCCCCACATGAGTTCCACAGAACTTAATTTTTAATACATTTTTATGGAGAACGTTCAAAGCAGCTTTATTATATCACTCAACTTAAATGTTATTACCACTAATTAAACTGAGCTGTCTGCGTTGTCAATAGCCAACAAAGTAAAGCAACATGCCAAAAGGAGACAGCTAAACTGTTTTTTCAGTAGCATAACAAGAGTCTAAATCCAGAAGAAGTGCCCATTCCTCTTGTCTGTTTTTCCCCTATAGAATAGAGCTGTGGTCCAGCACCAGCTGGAAGAGAGACAAAGTGGGGCTTGGTTTTCTGTTGAAGAAGCCCTAGACAAGAGGCTCCACCAGTTTTAGGAACCCTGGAGTCAAATGGAGTGAGCAGGGGAAGGAATAGAAGGGGAAGGCACTAGGCAGTCATGTGGTGGGGGAGGTATCTTAGGCATCTCCTACAGTCTCCTGAACCACGCTCTTGCCCAAGGCCTCAGATAAAAAAACCTGGGAATGAAGTAGCAGGGGCTGTGAATGTAAATGCCTGTGGGAACACATGGGCAACTGGGCCTGAAACCTGCCTGCCACTCACTGCAGACAGTAATGCACTCCTGGACACCAATCCCATTTATCAGCATGCAATTGGTATGGTTTCCAGTCATGTTGTTATTCTCTAAGAAATCATTGATGTATGTCTGTGTGCTGTTATATAGCATACACACACACACACACACACACACACACACAAACTGAGAGATTTTATTAAACTGTTTTTGTTGGGCTGGAGAGATGGCTCAGTGGTTAAGAGTACTGCCTCCTCTTGTAGAGGACCCAGGTTCAATTCCCAGCACCCACATGGTGGCTAACAAAGGTCCATAACTCCAGTTCTATGGGAATTTGACACACTCTTCTGACCTTCATGGGCACTGCGTGACATGGCTGCACTTACACACATGCAGGCAATACATTCATACACTAACAATAAAACTAATAAGTAAATTTTTTTATTTAAAATGTTTTTGCCTTAAAAATATAAAGAGGCTCCCTGTTGATTTTTTCCCTAAATATACTCAAGTGAAGGTTATGAAAAACAAAAAGTTGAAATTTAAAATTCTATACTCTAATTTTGTTGGTTGTAATTAAAACATGCAGCTGAAATGCAGTATCTGAGATGCAAGGTGACATTCATTGATTTCTCAGGAAGATCTAGAGAATTGTGTTATTTGGTCATTAGCTTTTCTGAAGGTGTTAGATTGGATCTGTAAGTTTAAACATGTTCAGTATAAAGCAAAAAATACCCACATGGAAAAGAATGCTTGTCTGTAATAGAAACTGAAACAGCACATGCTCAGGGAGACAGGAGCTTGAATAGAGCCCAGAAGTCCCCTTCTCAAAAGTTAGAGGGAAACCAGAGAAGTTTAAAAGTGTGCTATAGACTTGGTACTGCCTTGCAGCTGAAAAGCACATTAGCCTTTATGTCTCCTGTAAACTGCAACAATTTTATCCATGGGATAACGTTATCAAGGTTGTACTACTTCTGAAGGGTCTTTTTCTTTTGACAAACCAGGTTCTCTTTTAGCCAGATTTTTACTTACAGTTGAAATTTTATTTCAGAAGCTAATCCCTTGGGAAGTTCTACATTATCTTAAACTACTTTGAAAACAAGTAGTTAGATGAGATCCCACTCGCAGCTCAAATTCTGATGGTTTAGAGAGGCTGCATAGCAAAACTTCCCTAGTCACTTGGTAAACAGCCTCACCTGTCACACACACCGATGGACTTGTAGAACTGTTCATCTCATGGAGTGACAGGGAGGTCAGCACGTCCATTTTAACCATGTTACCAGACAGATTTCTGCACTGAATTGAAATCTGCCTCATAATTTATTTCATTGTTTCAAGTCTGTTTTAGTGTGACGTTGTTCTACATGACCCCTCAGACACACAAACTCATATAATAGCCTTATGGCCTTTTATCTACGCAGTGAAAATCCAGAGTCCTTCAGCAGTCCCCAAGGGTTTAAGGAGCCTAGTTGCTAATTTCAGAGATACAAGGAAAACTAGAAAGTATGTCAGCTGGATACTGCTAAAATAAACTGACCACACAATGGCTGGAGATGGTAAGATGAGTGATTATTGCAGTAAAGCCCTGAGACGGGATGCAAAGCTGAGCTAGTGCACATTTTCCTAGGTTATTTCCATTTCTTTTCACAGTTCTCAGTATTATTCTGATATTGGGCCACTGAATGCATGGTCTATTTCTAAAGCTAAATAGTTCAGCTAGACAGTAGATTCAAAATTAAAATGCCTTTTGCTTCTATATTAACCTTATGATATACATCTATTGTAATACAAATATATAATCCAAATATCATAACTGTTATTTTTTAAAATCCCCAACAGGGTTTTATATGTCAGTCTATGTCTTGTTTCTCTTCTTCCTGCCCTTCCTGTTTTATCTCCAGCACTAGACACAGCACCTACTGCTCATGAAGTCCACCCGAGTCACTGTTCCCATTTGTAGAATTTCCTAATTCCATTTGAAGTTGCATATTGGTAGAAAATGTTGCCTTCAGTTTAAAACAATTACACATAAGGCATATTGTGCATACCTGTGGCACACATTGAAAATCTACTGACTGATCATAGAACCTCTGAAATAAACACAGAAAACCAATTCTTTTGATGGCAAAAAGTAACACCGTCCTTGGCCCAGAGCTCACAGCTGTAATACTGTGTTCCAATACAAATTCTTTCCCTATCTACCAAGCAAAATAGGCATCAGGGGAAAGAGTCAAATGTAGAATAAGATTCCTAATACTAGAAAGCAGATTATTAAACCTTTGGTGAATAAAAACTAGAAAGGAAGTGAAGGAGTTCAGTATATCCAAACTCAAACCTGACTGATGATATCTAATAAGCAATGTTATTTGACTTTACATGAACTTCATAAAAATTCAGGAGTTTTAAAATTTGACCAGCGGGTGACTGCCTTGTTGCAGAAATGAATTGTATGTGTACTTATTGTGACATCCTGGAAAACTGACCTTCTTGGAGGTGGACCTTAAGTGTGTTGGGTATGTTAAGGAGGGAATAGAAAATGGAAAAAAAATCCTTTTCTGGGAGAACTTGAAGCAGCTTTACCCCATTCTGCAATAATGGGGTGTAGAGTACCTTTCTGTGTGATGGCAGGTACTCAACCCTGTCACACAGAGACAAGGAGTACAGAAGTACTCTGAGGATACAACTGGGTCTGTGCAGTCACTGCTGGTTTTTCTTAGTATTGTCTGAAACTTTTATCCCAAATTATTAGAACATTTAATGAAAAGTGACAACAGATCTCTTGTGTGACATAGACCTATTACATGTTTGAGACAGAGTGTTAAGAGGATGCTGTGCTGTCCTCTACTGCTTCAGCACCGGAAGCATGGCAATTACATTTGTTCCTCAGGAACAGAAATGAAATCGGCAGGTAAGACCATATTATAGAGGTCCATGGCACCAGATTCTGAACACAAAACAGAGGAAGCAACTAAGGACCCTGAGGAATAGCAAGGACAGAAATTAAACTTCTTGCTCCCAACAACAACAGCCATGGAATTTTCTGCTTCTGAGTAGGATATGATAGGGGTGTCAAGCCATCATTCTCAGTGCCAGTGTCTAGGAAAGTGATAAATTCAAAAACTTCATAAATAAGTCAGAGGGCTGTGCCATTCAGAAATAGTAGATGGATAAAAATTCTGATATATTGAGATATCACCACCCCCAGAAAAGCTAAGGTTGCTGACCATGTGCCTCACTGGGTATATTTTCTGAGTCTATGAATCATCTGCAGTTCATTCTTGCCACAGGTTGAGAACTTTGTAGTGGGGAGAGAAATCAGCAGATGTTTTGATAACCACGTGTGTTGATGTGTCAGATAGAAAGAGTATTCCAAACATAGGGCCAGCTTCCCCACAGTACATATGCTGAGAGCCAGGACAGCTCAGCAGGCTGAAGAGGCGGCTCAGAAAGACAAAATGAATCCTCCAGTTTCATAAGGAATCAAATCATTCTATAATGAGAGACCATCAGTATATGCACAGCAGGAATCCTCCTTAAAACATTTCCCATATTGTAAACCTGTGAAGAATGGAGAGCTAAAGAGCTGCATCGACCTCTGAAAAGCACAACTTTCAAATTAAAGGAGCCAAAGACTGTTAAGCCATTCACCAAACAACCCAGAGACCCATGCTTAGAAAGTGGTCAGGACATGAAAACAGAATATATAAAACAGAAAACTGCTGTCCCGTAGTGAATTCCATTGTGCTTTGGAGACAAAGCTGCAGTAGAGGAATAAAGCTGGAGTAAACATGGTATATGTCAGCCCACAAGGCCTTTGAAGTCTGACACTGACTCAGTCTAATGAAGCATCTTAACTTTAAACCCAACTGTGCCTATTAATTAGTGGACCAAGTTATGAGCCTTCGCTCTATGTCTGCCTAACCAAGAAGAACCCAGTCCTCTGTGGAAAGAGAAAAGTAATACCAACTTCAATATCCAGGAATCCCTCTTACAATAAAAATAAAGCATGCAAAGAGTTAGAAGACGGTGACTACCATTAGAGAAAGTACAAAATAGAAACAGATCGCTACATTACCTAGATGTTGGAATTAGCCAACCAGCACTTTAAAATAACTTCTGGGAAATTAATTCTTCCTTTCTGTTGGAACCATCATCTTCCAGGAATTTGCCAAAATGATAAGTACAAAGAGAAAAATTAGAGAATCCATTATTTGTTTTCTCTGCTTTTAGAAAACAAGTTATTCTTCTGGCCACATTACATGCACATCTGCCAGTTTGGTGATATTGAAGGCATCAAGAAAATAAGGACTGCTAAAAGGAATGTCCTACAAATTTTACCATAGTAACACTAGAGATCTATACTATTATCCAGCATGCTGTTGGCATTGTTGTAAACAAGTAAGACTTTGGGCAAGAGCAAGAGTTTGTTTTTGAGCAAACAGAGAACTTGGTACAAGCTGATATAGCTCCCTAGAGCACATAGTAGAAAGTGAACAGAACAAGGAAGCCAGATAGACAGGTATAAGGCTCAGCTGAAGCAATGGCCTCCTCCACCTAGAGTAGCGTACTTCATGAAAACCAGTGGAAGAAGCCTGAGCTCCTAAATGTATTCTCTATGAATTCCTAGCATAGTAAGTGCAAAAATTAATAGTTAGAAGACCTCTAGACTAGAACTCAGGGAAAATAAAGAAAATATGAACACATTACATAAAAGAGATGGAAATGGTAATAGAAAATGAAAGCTGGGGCTGGAGAGAGGGCTTGGTAGGTAAAAATCTCTTACTACTCCAAAGGACCTGGGTTCATTCCCAAAACTTACATGATGGCTCACAACCATCTATAACTCCAGCTCCAGAGGATCTTATAACCTCTTCCAGCCTCAGCAGGCACTAGGCACACACGTAGTGAACATACATATATGCAGGAGAATAGTCATACACATGAATTAAAAAGAAATCTTTGTAAAAAGAAGAAAATGAGAGCTATAAAAAACTGTTAAGACAGACATTCTGGAACTACAGTGCAAGTCTACATTCAGAATCTATTAGATAGATTAAAGAGCAGAGTGGGTGATACACGACGTGTTGGTTATGTAGAGAATCCCTGAAGGAGATGAAAAAGAAAAAATATCTGACAAACTCATTGTCAAGAATTTTCCAAGCCAGGTGAAAGATATAAACCCTTATGGTTAGGGATTATTAGAAATAAAATTGTACCTAAGGAAATCATAGTTAATGTGCTGAAACCTAAAGATAAAAGATCTTAAAAGCATTTAAAAAAATAGTGTTATTGTCAAAAAAGGAAGGCAGTTTGACTCTGAGCAGAAAAAGAGGTCAAGAAGACAATGAAATGACATCTTTAATGTATCTGCTAATGTAGAGTTCTTTACATAGCAAAAATGTCCAAGGTAAGAAAAAAAGGTAGTTTCAGGCATCCAGTAGACCTAGAATCAACTGCAAATTGTTTTTAGAGCAAAAGAAAAGGACTTCAGCTGGAAGCAGAGAGCTTCAGCAAGAAGAATGCCAGAAAGAGTAACTACATGGTTGAGTATGTGAGTAAATGTTATCTGTTTAACATCAACAGTAGTAATGTCTGATGAGTCTTAACATGAAACATGAATTATAATGTAGCAAAGGCGGTAAATGAAGTTAAACTGCTGTAATGTTCTCACAGCGTTTGAAAAGTGGTAAAAGTGCTCATTTAACATAAGCTGTCCAAGTTGCATAATTACTCACTAGAGTAGCTACTAAAATAAAAATGAAAAAATGTATACAACTTGCTTATCTGTATATCCTCTTCCCAAACCTATAACTCCAATCTAATCACAGGTTAAAGGCACTCTACAAAATAGCTGACCAATATTCCTCAGAACTATTAAGGTCATTAAAAACAAGGAAAGGCTGAGAAACTGCCATAGGCAATAGAGCTGAAGAGACACACTAAGT
The DNA here is from genome assembly GCF_000622305.1 of Nannospalax galili. Classification (NCBI taxonomy): domain Eukaryota; kingdom Metazoa; phylum Chordata; class Mammalia; order Rodentia; family Spalacidae; genus Nannospalax; species Nannospalax galili. The sequence goes on along the minus strand of NW_008331125.1, from coordinate 1,184,708 downwards.
ATAATGCACCATCTGAGATTAGAAGGTCACAACAGAAAAGAATATAGTATTACACTAGTAGATACTAGATATAGACTTAATAGCATTCTAATGCTGGCTCATTAATTGTGGTGTACAGCACCGTAGTGTGAGGTGCTAGTAATAAGGAAAACACAGCCATGGGATATATAGGAACTCTGTGACCTTGTACCTTTCTTCCATGTAAAACTACTCAAAATTTAAAATTCATTAGAAACACCTAATATGGAGAAAATGGAATTAAAGTCTACTTGAATAATTCATAGGAAAACAAAAGAAAAGGGAATGAAGTCAGATACAACAAATAAAAACAAATATTTGTATTCACATTTAAAAAGATAAAAGCCAACTAAAATGCTACTTATAAGAGACAATATTTAAATTTTAAAGTACAAAAAGGTTAAATGTAAGAGAACAGAAAAAAGAAACAGAGAGAGAGAGAGAGAGAGAGAGAGAGAGATCTTTCACCCAGGGAGAAGAATGACTAATCTGAAAGGCTGAAGCATATCATTCATGAGACAGAAGTTTCTGGCTTAGATCTCTATGTTCAGTCTGCATTGAGGTGACATTGCCTTCTGTTTTATATAGTGAAGTACACTGAATACCCTGCATGCCCTTTCTGAACCTGAAAAGAGCTGTTTTAAAGCCAAGTCCCTGTTCTCATTCTTTTCTGCCTGCCTGTCATAGATTTCAGTGATGAAAAACTGGCATCCTTCTGAACTCTGCATTATCCATGTAATTGAATTAAGAGGACTGAGACCTCAGTGTGTAGTCTAGTGCTCCTCTTACTCTGGATGTGGATTCCAAGATGTAGACTAGAGAAGAAGCAACAAGCTTCTCATTCCCCAAGCTCATTTACCAGAAGCCTTGCATCTGTGGACCTAGTGATTGCCTGTACTGAAGAACAATGCTTGTGTCTCTTTTGGCTACCAAGCTACTCTAGAGTCTAGCTTACAAGGTGCCACGTATTGTTAGGAAGCAGTGAAAGCTCTGACATCAGGTACACCACATTTCCCATCTCAAGGGCAAATCTTTGATAGGGAGAACCTTTCCTGATAATGGAACTTAAATTTCTGTATCAGTTCCTTGATCCTGACAACAGCCTCCCACTGAGAAATATGACTGTCTTCTGCAGGGGCACCCCTTGGCTCCATGCATAGTTTTATCGCAGGGTATTATAATAACTTCATTATTTCTGCAAGGAGAAAGTAATATGATAGGGAGATACTAAGTAAAATGAATTTAAAATGTCTTTATTAATAATAGAAGAGATAGAGTCTATAATTTCTTCATAGTTATTAGTGAAAAATCTCAAGATTAGTTAGTGATTTGGAAATTAGAATTTCTTTCTAAAGCCTTGATTATTTCCAACCAGTAATACTTCTACAACATGTCATGACACTTGCAAAAATGAGTACCTTATAAATAATTTGCTTTCCTTCATCAAAAACTGGGTAATTCTATCATTCATGTTATTGCCAAAAGCCCACTTTTGTTCATAGGCCATTATTTTGAATATATTTGACTATATATTATAAACTGATTTTATAACCAAGAAAATTCTAAATTATAAAAGGAATTTTAACTTATTTTCTTGTAGGATATGATTATATTTGTGTAGTTAAAATATTTTTTGTCTTTTTGAGACAGGGTCTCTCTGTAGCCCCAGCTGTCCCAGAACTCACTATGTAGACCAGGCTGGCCTCGAGTTAAAATATTTTTAAATGGCATAAAATGACCAGTTTCTAGGAAATCAGTTAGCAATCATTTTTTTTCTTAGTAAAAGTAAAATATAAACTGCTCAAACTCATTCCAGTCAATGACACAAATCAAGAAGCAAAGAACTCCCAGGATTAAAAAAAAAATCGACATTCATAATCTCAAGCCAGAACCTCAGGAATTGAGCTTCCTCAAACAAAACAATCACAAAATAGACCACTAATGTGAAACAGAGTTTGTAATATCATCTTGGAAGATTCCAAACTCCTCAACTAACTTTGAGAATTGGGGAAAAAAATTATTTAATTTGTGTGTGTGCTTGTTTGTGCAAGTGCACTTGTGTGTATAAGTGTACATGCATGTATGTGCATGTGTATGAGGGAAAAATCTCAGATATCCTTCCTTAGGAGCTGCCAACCCTTTAAAAATTTTTATTTGTTTATTTTATGTGTATGAGTGTTTTTCTGCATGTACATAAGTGCATCCATGTCATGTAGAGCCTGTGGAAATCAGAAGAGGGTGTCTGATCCCCTAGAATTGGAGTTATTACAGTTGTTAGCCACCATGTCGGTGCTGGGAACCAAACCTGGCTCCTCTGTAAGAGTAGCCAGTGCTCTTAATCACTGAGCCATCTCTCCAGCACCCCTCCTCTTTTTTTGAAACAAGGTCTCTCATTAGGACCTGAGCCAGGGGCTCACCTAATTAACTAGGATGGTTGACCGACAAGCCCCAAGTATCTACCTCTGTCTCATGACCAACTCGCTACATGGGTGCTAGAGATCACATGCACCCATATAGCAAGGATTTTAAAAACTGAGCTGTTTTCCCAGCCCCAATATTGACTTTTTAGTTGTTTTGCTTTGTGTTTCACATAAGGGAACTGAATAGCTAACAGTTGTTTTGTTTGTTGAAAAAAAAACTGATTATGTTTCTCTTCTTTCATACTTAGACCTTAAGTGAATCCTAGTGATTTAGGTATATATATCGGACCAATTAATTAAGAATCTCTGGAGATGTGTCCCAAACATCAGTATTACTTAAACTTCCCTGAGTTATTCCAATGTGTAGGCAGAGTGCCAAAGTGTATATATATATATATATACACACACACACACACATACATACAAACAAGCAGGTAGGACTTGTAACTATATGGAAAAATAGAATTGTGGATGCAGAATGGAAGTGTACATTTAAAGATCCTTCTTTTTTAAGTCAATAACTTCCACACTGTAACATGCATGAATTACTATGCATGAAATTAATTGGAGCAAATGTAGTGCTGTGGGTTCATGATTGCAGTAACAATATTATGTCCAGAAGGTAGCAGAAGAGGGGCAAGAAAGAATTTAAGAGCCCAGTGATGGGGAGGGAGACTGTGAAATGCCCTGTTCAGGACAAAAGATTACTTTTTAATCCATAAGTAAAGAAGAACATGTTTTTTTGTTGTTGTTGTTTGGGGTGGGGGGTTGGGTTTTTTTTGTTTTTTAAAGGGGTCTTGGGGTAATCTCAGAAAAAGAAAAATAGTACCAAAGGAATGTGTTCCAAAGAAAAGGAAAGGACAATCCCAATTTCTTTCCTTTGGAGATGTGAGAAATACATTAATCTAAACAGAAGCTTGAACACCTAAGACTATTGTGCAGCTAACGGAGCTACAGTATGATTTACCATCATGGCATCAAATTCTCTTCCCTCCTGAGAGAGCTGCACACTCTCTGCAGTTCTAATATCTGAAAAAATAGACTTCATAGGAGGGATTTATGGTTGAGCAGGACCTTTGACTTATCTTCACATAGTCAGAACTGATAAAAGAAAGGAGCCAGGGGCTCCTCCCAAGCCCATGTGACCCCTGAGGAACAGATCCTCAAACGACCTTAAGAGTAAAAAGAAATTGGTTTATCTGGACCAACTGTATGGCCTTGAACACCCAAAAGGAAAGGATAACCAAAGATTAAAGGGGCCAATATAGTTTCTTAAGAGTCCATATGCATAGCTAAAGGCTACATAACAAGCAACAATGCCAGATAGGAGATACCTTCTCTTCAGTTGTTGGCCAGGGTGGCCAAAGGGACTCCCAGATAGTAACCCAGCATAGAACTGGGAAAATGAACAGCAGACCCCAATCTTATCTAAAGGAATATTGACAACTGATTATTGCTAGATGAGGAACAGCTGATCCTCCTAAAACAAAGACCTCTAGATAGGCTGACTGGATTCACCAGAAGGGCAAGTAGTGGGGAATGGCTGGGGGTGTCAACAACACAACAGACAGTAGGGATATCAGAGTATAAGGGCTCTAGTGGGGGGAGGGAGGCTATGGGAGGGTGCTATCTGGGAAGTGGGTGTATAGTCAAATGAGATGGTTTGGGATGTTCTGGGTGATATACACACAAAAATAATATATTTGAGGAGGAAGCATAAAAGTTTACATGATGTTAATTAGTAGAGGTGATGAGCATTGCCATTGAAATCTACCTGATGACTTTATAAACATACGCTATAGGCGCCAAGGATCTGAGTGCAAACGATTATGACTAGTAATAATCAGATACATACAGATTAGAGACGTATGTGCTAACATCTCAGTGTTAGTAGCAAAAACAATGAGTCTTTCTGTACGAAACAATATATTTTAGAATAAAGTGGAGATCTTTTTTGAGGGTTAAAAACTCAATTTTATGTCTTATAGGGCTTATACTGAGTTCAATATTGTATAACTGTATTAACTCAACTGTGAACCTAGAAACTTGCACCCCCTTGTGAAAGAGATGTACTCTTGCTCTGGAGTGTGCTACTGAATATATTAAATCTGTAGTGAAATGC
>NW_008331125.1:1162174-1179961 GCF_000622305.1 Nannospalax galili | reverse complement strand
TGCATTAAAAATGAATTTTTCTGTATGAAACTGTGTATTTTAATAATGAAATGGAGATCTTTTTTAAAGGTTAAAACCTCATTTAATTCTATGTCTTATAGGGTTTATACTGAGTACAATATTGTATAACTGTAATAATTCAACTGTAAACCTAAAAATGTACAGCCAATTTTGTGGTTTTTAAATAATTTTAAAAAAATAGACTTCAAATTAAAATTAATCAGAAGAGATAAAGAAGGTCACTTCATTCTAATCAAGGGAAAAATTGCCCTAAACAACATTACAATCATGAATATATATGCACCAAAATGCCAGTACACCCAATTTCATAAAAGGAGTACTATAAGACCTCAAGACACAGATTAACCCCAACTCAGTAATAGTGAGTGATTTCAGTACCCCACTGTCTCCAATAGACAGGCCAACTGGACAAAGAATAAATAGAAACAGAGAAATATCTGAATTTAATAATGTCATCAAATGAACCTAACAGGCATCTACCAAATATTTTACTGAAGCACCAAATAATGCACATTCTATTCAGCAGCCCATGAAAGTTTCTCTAAAATAGACCACAAAACAAACTGGGCACAAAACAAACCTCAACAAATATCAAAAAAAAGTGAAATAATCAGACCAAAGCACAATAAAGCTTAAAATCAACAGCAAAAGCAGCTCTTAGTAACTGCATGAACTCATGTAGATTAAATAACACACTCCTGAATGAGTCAAGAAAGAAATCAAGAAGAAATAAAAGTATTCGTGGAACTAAATGAAAATAATATATAACACAACACCACCTCAGGAACACAGTAAAAGCCATTCTAAGAGGGAAGTTTATAGCTCTAAGTGCCTACATTTAAAAAAATCAGAGCACAAATAAATGACTTTAACAGTACAACTCAATCTTAAATGCAAGAACAAACCAAGTCCAACCCCAACAAATGAGAGGAATTAAAAATCAGAGCAGAGATTAATGAAATAGAAACAAAACAGAATAAATGAATGTAAGAGCTGGTTCTGTGAAAAGATAAACAAGAAAAACAGACCCTTAGCCCAGTTAACCCAAGTAAAGAGAAAATCCAAATCAACAAAGTCAGTGATAAAAGGGAAAACATCACAACAGACACCTAAAAGATCTAGAACATTATAAGGGAAATAACTTAAAAACCTGTGTTCTCTTAAATTTGAAAAGCTAAAAGAAATGGATGAATTTTTACATCTATGTTCGCCAGAAAGTTTGTTCTATATTTTTCTTTTTGTGGAAGGTCTTTGTCTGGTTTTTGTATTAGGGTAGTACTGACTTCATATAATTTAGGAGATCCTTAATTTTCTATTTGAAAGAATAATTTTTTATTTATGTGCATGTGTGTCACCTCCATTTGTGTAAGTGCACCTGTGCCATGCAGTGCCTGCAGAGGTCAGAAGAGGGCATCTGATATCCTGGGACTGGAGTTACAGATCATTGTTAGCTGCTATGTGAAGGCTGAGAATCAAACCTGGGTCCTCTGCAAGAGCAGCCAATGCTCTTAACTACTGAGCCATCTCTCCAGCCCCATTTTACAAAATAATTTGAGTAATACTCGTAGAATTCAACACTGTATCCATCAAGTCTTGAGCTATTTTGAGCTGGAAGATTTTTAAATACTGTATCTAATTGGTTATTACAGATCTTTTTAAGTTTATTTATGTCAATTTGATTTACTTTTGCTAAGCTGTACTATCTAGAAATTTACACTTTTACATTTTCTAGCTTAGTGGAATATAGATTTTTATAGTACATCTTTACAGTTTTCTGGATTTCCTCTAGGTCTGTTGTAATGTTTCACTTTTCATCTCTGAGTTGTTCATTTCATTCCCCTTTCTCTTTCCTTTGATTAATTTGGTTAAATTTTGTCCATCTTGTTAGTGTTTTCTAATTTCCTTATTGATTTCTCCTGTGATCCAATTTTCATTTAGTAATATGTTGTTTAGTGTCCATGAATTTGTGTACTTTTTCCTATTTTTATTATCCTTGATCTCTAACTTTATTCCTTTGTGGTTATATAGAATATAAGATATTTAGGTTTTCATAAATTTGTGGAGACTTACTTCATGTCTTAATATGTAGTCAGTTTTGGAGAAAGTTCCCTGGGCTGCTGAGAATAAAATGTATCCTATGGTGTTTGAGTACAATGTTCTGTGGATGTCTGTAAAGTCCATTTGCTTTATGATATCACTTAAATCCGGTGTTTCTGTTTAGTTTTTGTTTGGTTACCTGTCTGTTGTTGACAGCATATCTCTTGTTGACAGCATGGGAATGAAGTCACACACTATCACTGTGCTGGAGTGAATGTGAGATTTCTCTCTCTCTCTCTCTCTCTCTCTCTCTCTCTCTCTCTGTGTGTGTGTGTGTGTGTGTGTGAATGAGTGTTTTGCCTTCATGTATGTAAATGCACCTATGTCATGCAATGCCCAAAGAGGTCAGAAGAGGGCATTGGATCTCCTGAAACTGGTGTTAGGGACAGTTGTTAACCACCATGTGGGTGCTGGGAGTTGAACCCAGGTCCTCTGCCAGAGCAACCAGTGATCTTAACCACTGAGCTATCTCTGCAGCCTTCAATAGGTGACTCCAGATTTTATGTTTCATTTATGAAATCAGGTGCCCTTGTGTATAGTACATATATGGACTGTAATCTCTTCTTCTTGGTGGATTTTTTCCTTTGATGAATATTAAGTGACCTTCCCTGATTCTTCTGACTAGTTTTAGTTTGAATTCTATTTTGTCAGATATTGAAATAGCTGTGCCTGCTTGTTTCTTAGTTTCATTTGCTTGGAATATCCTTTCCATCTTTTTACACTAAGGTGATGTCAATCTTTATTGGTGTTTCTTGGAAGAAGCAAATTGATAGATCCTGTTTTCTAATCCAGTTCATTAGTTTGTATCTTTTTACTGAGTTGAGACCATTAATATTGAGGGTTATTATTGACCAATGCTTATTAGTTTCTGTTGTGTTGGTGTTGTAGGACTGTTTTCTTAGACCTGTGTTGGTTGCCTGTTCATGTATAATTTATTTATTTGTGCCCTCTTTGGAATGCTTAATTTTTCCTTCTGAGCAAAGTATTCCATCAAGTATTCTCTGTAGAGCTGATTTTGTGGTCATAAATTCCTTAAACCTGTTTTTATTGTAGGAAGTTTTTCTTTCTCCTTCAATTAGAACTGACAGTTTTGTTGAGTATAGTAGTCTGGGCTAGAATCTGTGTTTTTTCATGACTTAATGCATTGGTCCATGCCTTTCTGACTTTCATAGTCTCCATTGGAAAGCCAGCTATTATTCTGATGGACCTGCCTTTATATGTGACTTTATCTTTTTCTCTCAAAACTTTCAATATCTTTTCTTTTTCTGTATGTTTAGTGTTTTGACTATTAAATGTTGTGGGAAGTTTCTTTTTTGTTCCTGACTACTTGCTTTACTGTATGCCTCATATCTTGATAGGATTCTCTTTCCCTGGGTTTGGAAAATTTTCTTCTAAGATTTTATATATTTTCTGTGCCTTTGACCTATGTTGTTTCTTCTATACTGATGATTCATAGGTTTGGTCTTTTTACTGTGCCCAGAGGTCTTGCATATTCCATTCTTTGGTTATTTTAAATTTGGAATTTTCTTTAATCATGTGATCCTTTTCCCCAAGCTTGTTGTCAAATTTTGATACCCTCTGTTACATTTCTTCCTCTTTGCTTCTTTCCTCTAAGCTTTTTGTTTGAGTCCCTGTGTTTTTTATTTCAAGCTTTATTTCATACTGGCTTTTCATCAGAGATTCACTTTATTGAATTCTGATTTCATGTTTTAATTATTTCATTCACTGAGTTTTTACAGTCTTTATTCCATTTTTATTCATATCCTCTTTGAATTCCTTGAACATTCTTATAATTGCTATTTTGAAATCATTGTCTTGTGCATCTACTTGGCTGTCATTCTCTGGAACTATTACAATAGGGTTGTTCATTTTTGTAGTAGCCATGTTATCTTGGTTATTCATGTTTGTTTTATTTTTTGATGGCATCTGAACTTGTATGGTGGTGTTTCTTCGTATGGATAAATGATCTCCTCCTTGTTAAATGTTTCTTTGTATCTTATTTGTTGTTTACCCAACTTCTCAGGGTTATGACCCAGCTGAGAAGTGCTTGGTGTTCAGTTTTGGGGCCACTTTATGTTGCTTTGTACATGAGGTGAATGAAGTGGTCTCAGTTCAGCTAGATAATGGTGCAACTTTTGAGTTGAGAGTCTAGAATTGACCCACAAAGTCCTGTATCAGCAGGTGGGATGGGGTCTGCTAGGTGAACAGGTTGGCTGATAGGTTAAGGCAGGAGCTCATAGGTCTGAGGTGCACAGTGCTCAGGTGGTAGGGTCCGGGGGGGTCTCAAAGACAAAGCTCAGGACCACAAGTTCTAGGTGAGGAGAGATCCCAGAGACCCAGGCTCAGATGAGAGCTGAGATGGCATAGAGTGACTCACCCTACCAAGACTGGAAGAACATGCAGATCCAGGATGGGATAGGATCCCCACAGCCCAAGAAAGTGTCAGATCTAAGATGGCCTGGTAGGGCTTTAGGGAGTCTTGGGGATGGAACTTAGGACTGTAATTCTGGTACAGGGAAGGATCCTGGAGACCCAGGCTGAGTGGAGACAGTGGAGAGTGACTCACCCTGCTAAGACTGGAGTGGTGTGCAGATCCAAGATGGGATAGTTTCCCAGTGACCTGAGGAAATCTGAGAACTAAGATGATGGATTCTTGGGTATACACCAAAAGATCAAACAACAAATGATAAAAGAAGTAAATTAGACATCATCAAAATTAAAATTCTGTGTAAAGCACATTTATCATGAAAGTAATAAGGCAACATGGGAGAAAATATTTGCATACTTGATAAATAATTAATATCCATAATATATAAAGAACTCCTACAACTCAATAACAAGAAGTCAAAGAAACCTGTTTTTAAAAATGGTCGAGGACTTGAATAGATATTTCTCCAGTTAAAGATATACAAATGACCAGGAACTATCTTTAAAGATGCTCAACATCTCTTATCATTAAGGATGCAGATTTCAAAGTCACAGGATGATTTGGGCATGCTAGGATGACAACAGCAATAATAGTAGAAAATGACAAATCTTGGCAAGGAGGAATTGAAACCTTTGTACCTTGCTGGTGAAAATTTAAAATGATACAGCCCACTGTGAAAAGAGTTTGGAGGGTCCTCAAAAATCTGAACATAGAACCACTACATGAATCTGCAGTTCTACTCCTGGATATACAACCAAAGAATGAAAACAGGAACTGAAATAGGTACTTTGTATACCAGTGTTCACTGCAGTATTGTTTACAATAGTCAAATGATAGAAACAGCCCAAGTTTCTACCTGCAATTGAATGAATAAAAAATATGTACAATGTACAAAAACATGGATAAAAAGGAATAAAATCCATGAAAAGGAGTTCAGTCCAGTACATACTGCAATATGGGAAAACTCTGAAAACATACTAAGTGAAATAAGCCAGACAGGAAAGCCAAATATTCTATGATCTCAAATTTATAAGGTACCTGAAATAGGCATGTCCTGAGAGACAGAAGGTCGATTACAGATTATCAGGCTCTGGGGAAAGGAGAAAACAGGAAACTACTGTTTATTGTGTTTCCATTAGAAGGTGATGGGAAGAAATTGGACTAAACGTTGGTAATGGTTGCACAGCCTTGTGAGTCTAATGCCAATGAGTGAGTTGTACAGCTTAAACTGGTTAAAATAACAGCTTGGTTTTTTAAATTTTAGGATAGGACTTTTTACTTGGTTATAGAACCAAAACATTTTTTCAATTTGTAATTCAGCCTGATAATATTCAAATTTTAATAGCTGTTCTAGAGTGATAAACTGTTACACATTTTAACTTCTTCAGTATGAAAGGTTGTTTTCTGCAGGGTTAATGTATTTGACTCTGGGGACCTAAAGACTTCAAAGATGAAGATGACATTTAAAAATCTGTTTACAACCTAAAAATTTACAGCCAAATTTGAAAGAGATGCATCCTACCTCAGGAAAACGTTATTGAATATGTCAATTGTGTTGTAATGATATGCTTCTTCTAAGTATGTTGTTATTAAATAAATCACTTTTAAAAATTAAAAAAAATCTGTTTACATTAACTTTTCAAGTATGTTAACACACCAAGTCTATACCTATTAGTGACTATGAATATCTCATTCCACCTCTGCTAAGGCCTACTTATATCAGTCAACTTTTGACACAGAAAATTCTTACATAATATGAAGAATAAAGAGCAGTGAAACAGTGCAGTAACCTTTGCCTGTCCCATCACTTGTGAATAAGAGTGTGTGTCTCCTTTTAATACTAGTTTCAGGGGTCTGAGGTATAAAGAATATTTTCAAGAGAACTACAAAATGCCTTATTAATGTATTCATAATAACATTCAATCCCTGCTAGAAAACATTTGGAAAACTTGATTTTGGAGATGCTCCAGAAAAAATGCTAATTACTTACCCCTGTTCTCTAAAGTCTGTCCATTCAAAGAGCAAATACATTGTACAAGTACACTGAGAACAGACTGCAAGCTGCTGAAATTGCAAAAATTAGCAAAATAACTGCTGGCAATCTACCTCTGAGAGAAGCTTCAAAATAACAGAGCTCACTCTTTGGTCTTTGATGGTAAAGATTAAATTGAATGACTTTGTAGGAGAAAGGTCACAGCCTTGTTATCTACATATGAGAGGTATCATTCAGAGGTAAAATTCTTTTTACAAAATAGAATTTTAGGATAACTAGAAGCAGCTTTGGGTTCTGGAATTTTAGTAGTTTTTATACTCATTTTACACCCAGTAGTAACTTGGAGATTTTTTAAACAGGTCTTTCTTGCTCCTTTGTTTTGCTGCAATTAATTTCTTCAAGGAAATTTTTTTTATTTTTATTTTATATGTAGGGGAGTGCTTTGCCTACATGTATCTAAGTGTACCTATGTTGTGCAATGTCTGCAGTGACCAGAAGAGGGGGTAGGATCCTCTGGAACTAGAGTTATGAACAGTTGTTAGCCACTTTGGGTTCTGGGAATCAAACCCATGTCCCTGCAAAAAAGCAGCCAGTACTCTTAACCACTGAGTCATCTCTCCAGCCCAATCTTCAAGGAATTTTTTTTGCATGTAAGAAAACTAGTCAGATTCAATTTCCACTTTTATTCACCTTGTTCTTGAATAGTTTAATGAGTTAGTCTTAGTACTTTCCCTCAAACTTCAGAGTAACATCAGACTACTCTTCCTGGAGATGTTAGGTATTCTGCATCACATACATCAAGCTAAATTTTCGAACCCAAAATGACAGAGCAGTCTCTGTCTGGCACATTGGTGTCTGTTGTGGAAGATGAGTGATCCATGCAGTATCTTAAACTAATAAATGTATCCACTCTGTAAAAATGATGTCCATTGCCATCATCTTACAAGTCAAGTGTCATAGCCATGACCAGCTGCCAGTGGCAGGGAAGTACAAATAAACCATGTACTCAGAGCTAGACTAGAGTATTTGTGGAGGTCGCAAAGTCTAGCACACCTATGAGGATTTCAGTTCAATTGATTTGAATTATATATCTAGATGTAAATACTGAATAAATGGTACCAAAATTGGCTCAGAATCTACAAAACATGAATAAACCTCACTGTTAACAGAAATCAACACTGGTATTAAAATTTTGCCTCTGCACCTGGGAAGACTACATGCAGAATGATTTTATGGGGTAGATTTAGTAAACTTTGAAGGATTTTGATTTCATGCACATTGTTTCTGAAGCTAAAAGACACTACAAGATTACCGTTGTCAAGAACTGCTAAGGGTCGGAGATTCAATCCCATTTGCAAATTAACAAGTTACTCAGCCAGTTTCATGGATACCTGTGGAGGAAACAAGACCTGACTGGGTGACAATCACACAGTAGTAGCCAAAGTGGCAGCCTTTGTGGTGGACACCTGAGTTTATTTCCCATGGGGTATCTCAGATAAGAGCAGACGATATCTATATCACTGAGCTTATGGAACTCCATCTTTTATAACAGGCACTAAAGTGTACTGTGTTCCAAAACTATGTGCCAACATGTCACCTGCTCCAAATGGGGATAGCTTATCATTCACAACTATTTGCTATACATAAATCATTGAAGAGATAGTCCAGAACGAATACAGTATCTCTTCTTTCAAGATATGTTGAGACACAGAAGTCCATGGAGGATTTTCACCTAATAGGAAACATGTTTTGTGGAAGCAATAAAGGTGTGATAAACAAACCAGAGAAAAACATAAAGTGGTATTATGGGCTCCTCTCCCCGCTTAGCATGCATGAAATGCTGTATGAAATAATAACAATGTGAGCCTATGAACAAAAGTCAGTATGTTCATAGGGAATTTATACAACATTTAAAGAAATGATAAAAACATTGTAGAAAATATCACTTTAGTAGATTTTTAATTATTCAACATTAAGAACTAGAAATGGGTGTGGTGGCACACGTCTGTAGTCCCAGCACTTGGGAGGCAAAGGCAGGCAGATCTCTGTGTGTTCAAGGCCAACCTGGTCTACATAGTGAGTTCCAGGAAAGCTGGGGCTACAGGAAGACCCTGTCTCAAAAAGACAAAAAAAAAAAAACAAAAAAGAACTACAGATTATGTTTAATGAAATAAGCCAGATACAAAAAGAAAATATCATGCTTTTTTTTCATATGCCTATCCTACATTTTTATTTTTATATATGGGGGAATGTGGGCCATGAAACAAGAAAGGGGAACATGGAAGAGGAAAAAAGTAATCTTGGGGCAGGGGAAATAGCTTAGTGGATAAATCACTTGCACAAGTGTGTGAACCAGTGTTTGGATACCCAGCAATCACATAAAAGCTGTGGCAGCCCCACTAGTAACATCAGTGCCTGGGAGTGGAGCCAGGGGATCCCTGCCACAAACTGGAAAGCTAGAATGGCCAAGTAGCTGAGCTCTACATGTAACAAGAGGCCCTGTTTCAGGAAATAAAGGGAGAGCAATCAAGGAATACACCCAACATCAACCACCTCTGCCCTCCACACTAATGGGCAGACATATGCATATTCAAATGCACTCAAGTGCTCACATGCCTGTGAACATGCATATACACACACATACAAAAATACATGAGAAATACAGTAAAATTAAAGAGGTCCTAAGTGGGAGAAGAAGCGGGGGGAAAAAAATAGGTAATAGAATACATGTGACATGAAGGCTATTGGGTGAAGGAAGGGGACCAGTGAAAGAGGGGCAGTGAGGTGGAGTGCAGAGTTGAGTAGGAGGATTGATACCAAAGTATGTATGACAGTGCCATAATGAAACCCATTACTTTGTATAATAATTTAAAAATATGAAAAAATTCAACGTTAGAAAAATAGAGTTGAATTCATCTTATTAACATACTAAAGAAAGACTGTGAACATCTCGATAGAGAAGTTATTTTGAGTTGACAGAGCATATAGAATATTGTTACAAAAAAGAATCCAAGTTTTTTTTTTTTTAGATTCCTCTAAGAGTACAGTTTCACTTAACAGTATGCTTTCAGCCCTTTCTCATTGGAATATGTGGCTAATTAACAACCCTCTGCCCCTCCCCAGAAAAGCATGAGGTATGTGCCTTCATTGTGTTTTTACTTTAAAACAGCATGATTGAAGAGCCACGTGGTGGCTCACATGGTGGCATGGTGACACACGTCTTCTTTTCTTTTTTAATTAAGATTTTGAAATTTCTTACAACAGTTCTTAATCAAATTTAGACCTCCTCCCCATCCATACCTCCTCCATCCCCCCACAGCCTGCTCTACATAGCAAGTTCTAGGCCAACAGAGTCTATAGAGCAACCCTGTCTCAAGCCTGCACATGCACACACACACACACACACACACACAAACCAGCATGATTGAAATATACTCAGATACTTTTTTTTATGTGTATGTGTGTATTGCCTGCATATAGGTAAGTGCACCTGTGTCGTGCAGTGCACACAGAGGTCAGAAGAGGCTGTCGGATCCTCTGGGACTGGAGTTTATGGACAGTGCTGGGATTTGAACCCGGGTCTTCTGAAAAAACAACCAATGTTAACTGCTAAGCCATCTCTCCAGCCCCCAGATACTATTTTAAACCATGTCTCAATACCAAATAATTATCATCAGTATATCATAAACAGTAGTTTGTATTGTCTATAAAAAATGAATTACTAACTCCGAATCCTTTCATTCTATTGACTCCAGTCCAGGTCTCTTTCTAGAATGACAGGGTTGTGGATATTAAAACACTGATACTGACTGTTATAATGGATGTAGGTATATTGTCTCCTAGACCATGCACTTTAAATGGGGGCTCACTAAAAGTGGCTTCTGGGGAAAAGAAAAAATTCTTAGCTATTAGTGGCCTTCAAAAGGTGAACTTTTATCAGTTGAAATCCTTGGTCTTACTATTTGATTCATCTTACTATGGAGAATCCAAGTTTAATTTACTTAAGTTTAAGTTTAATTTACTGACTAAAATAATTTCAAGTTATCTCCTATGAGGATGATAATTTTTTTTAAGAAAATGACTGTGTTCTGGACTGAGTCTCTTTATGACAGGCACCATGTCAAAAATCTTTAAATCATCACTAAAATGTAGTCCATATTCTCTCTGTAACATAATAAATTCTGAAGTTTCAACATATGATGTTCTGACCGTCTAAGTTTAGCAACTGATTTAGAAAAATCAACTCATTTGAAGGAAAACATTTGCACAGCCATTTTTAGCAAAGAATGGTGAGCTTACCGATTTACTAAAAAGAGAGAGATACATGAAAGGCAAACACTGACAGGAAGTAGCAGATTTGTCCTCATGTTAACAAAACCAATGATAATTATTATGATAAGATAATAGGACTCTTTCATGAACTTTCTCCTCAGGCCAGGAATATGCTATACATCATTTAATCCTCATACTTGACAAGTAGTTTGGTATTTGTGTTATAATTTTCTACTGGGAGCTTCAATTAAACATTATGCCTGGTATTCTGACAATTCTCTAATGTCATGAGTGGCAAACTCCTACCAAATAATAATATCTGCAAAGTGATTTTTTTTAGTCCAAGGTGGCTCTAGAATCTACTATCATCCCATGCAGTTCACATTGTTAGAAATGCCAAAGCTTGATGTAAATGCCTTTTCACCCCAACCTCATTTTAAAAAACATTAAAAGAAGATGGCATTAAACAACCAGTGATCATTATCTAATTTACCCATAAAAGCTTGTTACATCCATCCTGGTGTCAAGCATAGTATCTTCCTCATGGTCATTATTTTCCCTCCTTCCACCAGTGTCTTAGTTTGTTTCTTCACTGCTGTGACAAAACACTCTGATCACTACCAACTTGTGGAGGAAAGGGTTTATTTGTCTTACATCTCCCAGGTCGCACGCAGTTCATCAGGGAGCCCAAGGTAGGAACTCAGGGCAGGAACTTGGAGGCAGGAGCTGGAGCACAGGCCATGGAGGAACGCTGCTTACAGGCTTGCTCCCTTGGCTCCTGCTCATCCTGCTTTCTTATGCAACACAGGCCCACCTGCCCAGGGGTGGCACCACCCACAGTGGGCTGGGCCCTCCCACATCACTCATCAAGAAGATGCCCCACAGACATGGCCACAGGCCAGTCCAATAGAGGCAATTCCCCGATTGAGGCTCCCTCAACCCAGGTGTGTCAAGTTGACACTAAAGCTATCCAGCACAACCAGTACAGAAAATCTGCACTCACGAGGACACTGTTAGTGAAATCATTCTTCCAACACAAAAGTACCTTGAGGCTGTCCAAAAAGACCAGCATGTGTAGTCCCGCTGCTCACAAAGCATCATCTTTTATCCCTTATCTACTCTAGCTATGGTTTTCTGCCACTTCTACCATCATACCATATATATTATTAATACCATTAGTTCTTTGATCCAATCAACTAAGACTTGAATTAATTAATCTGAATTTTCTTGAGCCTATACATAATCCTTTTGAATGAGGAAGAAAACACATCTTTTAATACCAATAATAATTTCTAATAGCAGTGTTACCTTATTGCTAGCCTATATTTGTGAAGAAGCTTTTAAAAGGCATGTAAACTACCTTGAGAATATTTCTGATGATTCATTTGCATAATATTTAAATGTAAGAAAAACTTTTCCTACTTCCTCTTTTTCCTGTACAAGTTATGACTGCCACTTTGAAAATGGGAAAATTGCTGAGATTGAAATTGTCTTGTGTGATGTTTTCCCATGTGAATGGCCACATGGAGTGCAAAGCTTTCCAGCCCCATCCGAATGAAGGAAAATAACATTTATATTTATGCTTTTCTGGATAAAAGAATAAGTTTTAATAATTAATGAAGCCTGGCACTGATATTTTCATGTGGTATGTGATGTTAGCTAAGGAAAAAGTAAAACGTCAATAACACAAAAGGGTTGACTTCATTAGTTTTCCTTTTCTACAAGTTTCAATATATTGAGTGTACAAATGCCCAGTTGAATGGATTATATTATATACTTGTAGCTAGACTTCTAGCACAAAGGAACTTAAGCAGAGTCCTATAAAGAAATCAGGGCTGAAGAGATGACTCAGTAGTTAAAAGCACATACTGCTCTTCCAGAGGACTGGGGTTCAGTTCCAACAACCATATTTGGTAGCTCACCACCACCTGTAACTCTAGCTCCTGGTAGATCTGATTGCTCTGGCTTCCATGGGCACTGCACTCATGTGTATACACACACACAAAAAAAAAATTCAAAATCAAAAAATTAATCAAATTATGACAGGAAGCAGATGACAGTAATTATCAGGAACCTACTTGAAATGTAGCTCTACAATTTACTCTAAAGCATCACTCCATCTTTTTGTTTGTTTTGTTTTGTTTTTTGTTTTTCTGAGACAGAGTAGACCAGGCTGGCCTTGATCTCACAGAGATCAGCCTGCCTCTGCCTCCTGGAAGAGGAGGATTAAAGTGCTGGAATTAAAGGTATGTACCACCACGCCTGGCCAATTGCTTCACCTTTATCTCATCCTTTCAAGTTTTAAGTCTACATAATATAAATAAATATATAATTAAACACACATAAACAGCAAGATAGACTTGTTCCTGATTAAAGAGGTTAGACTTTAAACTGCCTTGTGAAAGCCAGGTGAACTCACCCTTGCTGTCTGGATAAGCAGCCAGAAACAGAGCGGCTCACTTCGCATCACTCAGCTGCTACAGATGTAGAAGCAGAATTTACTTCAAGCTAGAGCCTCATGACCTTTATCACCAGAGTTACTAGAAAGTACCAGAAGATTTTTTTATATTCAAATGTTGTATTTTCCTGCCTTCACTCTCTTACACTAGTGAACAAAAATATTTAAAGTATGCAGTCGTTAAGTAAAAATGCTAAGATTAATAATGATGTTATGGGTTTGTTTTTAAATACCTTAGATATTACATAATGGCCAACCAACAAAAGCAGGTTTCTATTCTCCAAGTTATCCTCATGCTGTACATACATAGCTAATAAATATGCCCATTATTTCATAAGGTGCAGTATTTCTCAGAAATGTAGCAAGGGGTTGTACTTGTAAAGTTTACTTTGTCTCTACCAAACAGTTCTGTAATTTGGTCCATGCTTTGACAAATATGAAAATTAAAGCTAATCTTCTTTGGACGAGTACCATGATGTCTGTACAACTTATTCAGTGCTAAAATGAGAAATATTTTCTCATAGAGCTTTGCTCAAATATTTGAACTGAGGGGCTGAGATGGCTCAGCAGTTAAGAGCACTGGCTGTTCTTGCAGGGGACCCAGGTTTGGTTCCCAGCACCCACATGGCAGCTAATAACCATCCATAACTCTAGTTCCAGGAGATTTGACACCCTCTTCTGACCTCCACAGGCATTGCACAACACAGGTACATTTACATACATGCAGGCAATACACTCATATACATAAAATAAATAATAAAATATTTTTAAAAAATAATTAAACTGAATGAAATTTATAAGGTATAAGATATAAACTTAAAGACTGCCAGGCATGGTGGTATACATCTTTAATCCCAGCTCTCCAGAGGCAGAGGCAGGTGGATCTCAATTAAATCAAGATCAGTCTGGTCTACATAGAAAGTTCCAAGCCAACTGGGGCTACAGGAAGACCTTGTTTCAAAAAACAAAAATAAAAACTAAAAAACAATATAAAGTCTATGAAGTCTCATACAGTAGTTATAGCAACAGCTATGATGGTTTAAATTTAGAAAATGCTGCAAATGAAAATAATTCATCTTCACAAGTCAGGATTAGATGATGCCGATGAAAAATCTCAGACCCAAAGATTAGTAACTTGGCCCAAGTAGCAGAGCTAGGTCAGTCTACTGCCCCCGCTCTTAAAACCCTGAACATTGAAAAAGCAAATGTCAGAGAAACAAGATACTAGTGAAAACAAGGTTGCTTTGTTCATGATACTGTGTTGATAACGCAACTTTTACAAACATGTTTCTGAACTCATTGAGCTCTAAAGTCATTTGTTCATACATCTTCCAGGATTCCACAGACATTCAGCTCCAGTTACAAGAAGACAGTTCCCACATGGTGCTCACAGGATGGACTACCTGCACTTTGAGGATGACAGCCGTGGATGGTGGTTTGATATGGATATGGTGATCATCTATATTTATTCAGTGAACTGGGTCATCGGATTCATTGTTTTCTGCTTTCTTTGCTATTTTTTCTTTCCGTTTTAGGAATTGTCATACTCTACTACAATTGAACAATCGTAAATATAAATAACAATTGTGTAAACATTATTTTAAAGTATGCTTTGAAGTTTTTATGATGTTGCATTATATAAACTGTTGGTGTTTATAGAAAGTCTGAGAATAATGGATGTATTTATTAATGTGTTTCATGTAACAGTCTGTTTTTTCAGTAGCCAGTCTATCTAGCACTTAGCACCAGTGCAGTAGCTGATCTATCCAGCACTTAGCAACAGTGCACTATTGACTTCATATTCTCAGTTTAGGTCTTGGGGCACTAATTTTACAATGTCACTTTTATACTTCTTTGAATTGTAAAGACTGAGGTTTTTCTTCCATCTAAAAATATAAAATGAAATGATAATCTGAATAGGTAGTATCCTTATTAATAAGATGTTTGGTAAAACACTACTTATTCTTGGGTAAATGATGTGCATTAAAGATAAACCATACTCTCTGGGAACTAATCAAACAGGGTATATTGCATTTTGATTTCCAGTTATATCTACTATGTCTCTTCCTAGTACCAAAAAATCTAACAATCCATTTTGTACAGACTTGATCGCTTTGATGCAACATTTTTAACTAATATAACCAGCAGAATATTACATGCAGTGAGACTAACCACTCAATAGATTCCTTAGCGAGCCATATTAACACGTTCCAATTTCAGGATGAATCTCTTGAAGAAACAATAACAAGAAATCTGACTTTTAGTAATCTAAAATATCAATGCATGTCCAAAATGTAATTAATCTAGTGACTCACTTAACTAGAAGACTGTCAAATATATTGTCCATGTGCAATAAAGAGTGGCTTTTACATTTTTTATTGTTGTTGATTTAATGTCTGGAATAATTACAGTCAAGTTTTTTTCATATTAAAAGAAGGAAATAACTGAATCATCCAAATATGGGCAGGAATATATCCCAATTTCAAACTATGGGCAGGAATATATCCCAATTTCAAGAGTGAGGAAACTAAGCAAAGCGAGACATAAGTGTATATATTTATGTGGGTGGTTTGCTGAAACCTAGAACAAATTTTGACAATAAGCCACTCTATCCCTTCTTGTCATGCTCTGATAACTAATTCACTGGGCATAAAATATGTGACTCTTGACTCTACAAATACTATTGCCATTCAATACATTGAGATGCATTGGATATTAACAATTTGGTCTGTAAAAAGAAATTTGGCATAATTACTAGCTGTATTTGAATACAAACACTTGACTGATGATATGTGACTTTCAAAGAAATCTGAAATAATAGTACATATTTTTATTCTAATACTACTCTTACTATCATTTTTGCAATTATATCTGTGAAAATATAATAAACATATCAGACATCATCAAATCCAGAAAGCATAAAACAAATACAGTTTAGAAAGTGATAAATTTGTGTTTATAAATGAATACTTACAATCACTAACTTATTGCTCTGACCGATCATAATGTGAATGTAGGGGAAAAGTCAGCACTCCCACAATATATTTCCAGATTCAACAATTAAAACACAATAGAGAAACAAAATATTAAGAACTTTGAAATAAACTGTAGCCGTTTTCCAGGCAACTTCTGATCTATAGTCCCTAGAAAATATATCTTTATTCATTTCTAAATTACTTTAAAAGTTTAGTTAAATGTAAATTAAGATAAATAACCTTAGTAATGTAGATAAATATTTCACAGAAAATTTTGAGTGATTCATTAGTCTTGTGCATATATAGAGCTATACCTTTAACCTACATACAAACATTCATTGTTAATACAACACCTTTAAAAAAGAAAGCATAATGCTAAAGAGCATTGTATATGGGGTGATCTATAACTCCATCTAAAATTTATATCATATGACCTATTAAAATTAAAAGTAAATTTGGAAAGCTATTTTAAATATCATCTCACTTCAAAATATGTTTATATTTTATACAACTATAACAAAAAGCTGTTAAAAATTAAGAAGATAGCATTTCATATCGCTACCAGGTTCTGAGAACCCAGAAAAAACCTGAGATGTTAAGACACTAAGCCAGCTAGGGACTACCTCAAGAGGACAGAAGGTAACACACCCTGTGTCCTCGGTTGTCTATTAAAAGCATGGTATGTGTCTATTTCTTTCCCAACTCAAACATGTTAGCCTTTACAGGAGCCTGAGTACTAGGGGTATTTTTAAATTTGTGTGTGCATGCAGAGAGGGGTGTGTGTGTGTGTGTGTGTGTGTGTGTGTGTGTGTGTGTGCACGCCAATGCATGTGAGTGCCTGGGGAAGTGGGAGAGGACATCAGATCCCCTGGAGCTGGAGTTCCAGACAGTAGTGAGCTATTTGACATGGGTGCTGGAATCCTCTGAAGGAACTGCAAGCACCCTTTACTACTGAGCCATATCTCCAGGCCCATTGAACTAACTTGAAAGTAACACAAAAACTCATGATGTGCCCCTTCAGCATCTTTCATATAATCACCTAAAATTTCATTTTCCAATAAAGAACCAAAGAAAAAATTCTAAAAGGAAAAGAAAAAAAAAACACTAAATCTAATGAAATACAGCATTTGTTCCAGTAGTATTGTTTTAAAGGTTTAATTTTATAAGCTATCACAACACTTTCTGTTTCTACTGAGCTTAATTATGCTGAAGCTTAATTTTATAACATGTTTATATATTCATAATAACTGATTTCCATAGTGGCTGCACCAATTTTCACTCCACCAAGGGTTCCCTTTTCCCCCACATCCACACCAACATTTTTTGTCATTATTGTCATTTTATCATAATAATTCTCACTGGGGTAAGAAGAACTCTCAAGGTAGTTTAAGTATTCATTTCCCCAAAGTCTAAAGATATTGAACATTTTAAAAAATATTTCTCAGTCATTTGTAGTTTTTTTCTTTTGAGAACATGATTTAGTTCCAAGCCCCATTTTTTAATTGAGTTATCTGTTTTCTTGGTGTTTAGGGGGTTTTGTAGT
>NW_008331125.1:1160246-1161682 GCF_000622305.1 Nannospalax galili | reverse complement strand
GGCTGTAAGTTTCTAGGTTTCCTGTTGAATTAATACAGTTATACAATATTGAACTCAGTATAAGCCCTGTAATACATAAAATTGAATGAGTTTTTAACCTTTAAAAAAGATCTCCATTTCATTTTAAAATGAACTGTTTCTTACAGAAACACTCGTTTTTGCTAATAAAACTGGGATGTTGGCGCATGTGTCTCTACTCTGTATCTGATGATTACTAGTCATAATCGATTGCATTCAGATCCTTGGCACCTGTTTATGTCTATAAAGTCATCGGGTAGATTTCATTGGTAATGTTTATCACCTCTACTAATTAACATGACATGAATTTTTATTCTTCCTCCTCAAATATAATTCATTTTTTAAAGTTTGTTGACTTTTTGTGTGTGTAAATCACACAGAACATCCCAAACCATCTTATACAACTATATACCCACTTCTCAGATGGCAACCACCCATAGCCTCCCTTCCCCAACTACAGCCCTTATACTCTGGTTATCCCTGCTACTGTCCACTGTGTTGTCAGCACCCCAGCCATTCCCCACTACTTGTCCAACTGGTGCATCTAGTCATCCTATCTATAGGTCTTTGTTTTAGGAAGGTCAGCTCTTTGTCATCTAGCAACAATCAGCTGTCAATATTCCTTTAAATAAGATTGGGGTCTGCTGTTCATTTTCCCAGTTCTATGCTGGGTTACTATCTGGGAGTCTCTTGGGCCACCCTGACCAACAACTCAAAAGAAGGTATTTCCTATCTGGCATTGTTGCTTGTTATGTAGCCTTTAGCTATGCATATGGACTCTTAAAAAATTATATTGGCCCCTTTAATCTTTGATTATAGTTCCCTTTTGGGTGTATAAGGCCATATAGTTGGCCCAATTTATTTGTACTCTTCAGGCTGTTTAAGGATCTGTTCCTCAGGGGTCACATGGGCTTGGGAGGAGCCCCTGGCTCCTTTCTTTTACCAGTACCACCTATGTGAATATGAGTCAAAGGTCCTGCTTGACCATGGCTGGCTTCACTTGGAAGCATGGAGGAAATGATTCCTCTGTGCTGACCCTCCTCTTTGTAGACTGGACACTGGTTCAAGTCCACCTCGTGGGGTCTCCTCGGCCTTCTGGATCAAGAGGACAGGTGACCCACCACAATTACAGGATATTTTGAGAGATGCTCATAGTCCCCTCGAACTAGTCGACCTAGGAGGGCAAGGAGCAAAAACTGTCCTATATGCGCCTCTGACCAAATTACTATAGGCCTCAAAATATGTCTGTTAAACGTCCAAGAAGGTTAGTTCCACCATTCTCATGCCATGTAGATAAATCTTGGGCAAAGACCAATTGTTCTCAGATAAACTTTGCCTAGACATACCATCTCTTGATTTGATATTTATAATTTGTTGGTAGGTTGTTGGATTAATATGGTTCCATCTGGTTTTTGTTT
>NW_008331125.1:1158528-1158767 GCF_000622305.1 Nannospalax galili | reverse complement strand
GCCATCTTATTCTTTCGAGAACTCCTTAGCCCATCTTTTAATTGGGTTACTTCTTGTCTTGATTCTCTGCTTTTTGAGTTTGTTATATATTCTGGATCTTAAACCTCTGTCGTATGTGTCCCTGGTGAAGATTTTCTGCCATTCTGTGGGTTTTCTGTTTCCTTCCTTGGTTGCCTCCTTTGATGTACAGAAGCTTTTTAGTTTAATGAGGTCCCATTTATTGATTCTTGCCCTTATTT
>NW_008331125.1:1156725-1158361 GCF_000622305.1 Nannospalax galili | reverse complement strand
ATAGGGGTTTAGTTTCATTCTTCTACAGGTGGAGACCCAGTTTTGCCAGCAACATTTGCTGAACATGCTGTTTTTCCTTCAGTGAATATCCCTGGGCCCTTTGCCAAATATCAGGTGGCTGAAATTGCATTTACTCATATTTGAGTCTTCAGTTTTGTTCCATTGATCTATAGGTCTATTTTTGTGCCAGTGCCATGTTGTTTTTATGACTATAGCTCTGTAATACAGCTTAAAATCTGGTATAGTAATCCCCCTGGCATTGCTCTTAGTGCTCAGGGTTGTTTTGGCTATCTAAGGTCTTTTGTGCTTCCATATGAATCTTAGGATGTTTTTTTCCAATTCTGTGAAAAATGTCATGAGGATTTTGATTGGCAGTGCGTTGAATCTATAAATGACTTTTGGTAGGATGGTCATTTTCACAATATTAATTCTTCCATTCCATGAACATGGGAGGTCCTTCCATCTTCTGATGTCTTCCTCAATCTCTTTCTTTAAAGATTAAATTTTTTTTCATTGTAGAGCTTTTTAATGTCTTTGGTCAGGTATGCTGAGATTTTTTTTTTTGCAGCTATTGTGAAGGGGAGTGTTTCCATGTGCTCTTTCTCTGACTGCTTGTCATTGGTACATAGAAAGGCTATAGACTTTTGTAGGTTAATTTTGTAACCTACCACTTTTCTGAATGTGTTAATAATTTCTAGTAGTTTTCTGTTGGAATTTTTGGCTTCTCTTAGATATAATATATCATCTGCAAAAAGGGATAATTTGATCTCTTCTTTTCCAATTATGACTCTATAGGGAGTGCTCTGGGCCCCATTTCAATGGGAATGCTTCCAGTTTTTCTCCATTTAGAATGATGTTGCCTGTGGGTTTGTTATATATGGCTTTATGTTGAGGTATGTTCCCTCCATTCCAATTCTCTATAGGACTTTGAATATAAATGCATGTTGAATTTTCTCAAAGGCCTTCTCTGCATCTATTGAGATGACCATGTGGTTCTAGTCTTTGAGCCCATTTATATGATTTATGATGTTTATTGTCTTACCTATATTGAACCATCCCTGCATCTCTGGGATAAAGCGACTTGATCATAGTGGATGATCTTTTAGATGTGTGTCTATATGCGGTTTGCAGCTATCTTGTTGAGAATTTTTGCATCTATGTTCATTAAGGATATGGGTCTATAGTTTTCTTTTTTGGTTGTATCTTTACCTGGCTTTGGTATTAGAGTGATGCTGGCTTCATAAAAGGAATTTGGAAGTTCTCCCTCCATTTCTACCTTTTTTAATAAATTAAGTAGTATTGGATGTAGATCTTCTTTAAATGTCATAGAATTCTGCTATAAATCCATCTAGTCCTGGGCTTTTTTTAGTCAGGAGGTTTTGTATTACCGTTTCAATTTCTTTTTGTGTTATGGGTCTGTTTAAGCTTTAATCTCTTCTTGGTTTAATTTTGGTGATTCCCAAGCATTTAGATATCTGTCCATTTCTTTTAAGTTTTCAAATTTAGTAGTATGTAGGTTTTTTAAAGTATTCCCTTATAATGTTCTGTGTCTTTCTGGTGTCTGTTATGATGTTTCCCCTTTCATCTCTGATTTTGTTGATTTGGAGGTGCTCTTTCTTTCTTTTGGTTAACTGGG
>NW_008331125.1:1137128-1156355 GCF_000622305.1 Nannospalax galili | reverse complement strand
TCATCATTCAAGAGTGTGTTGTTTAATCTCCATATGTTCATGTGGTGACTAGGGCTTCTTCCAGTGTTGATTGTAAGTTTTATTGCATTGTGGTCTGATAGAACACATGGAATTATTTTGCTCTTTTTGTATTTGTTGAGGTTCGTTTTGTGCCCCAGTATATGGTCAGTTTTGGAGAACGGTCAGTGGGGTGCTGAATAGAAAGTATGTCCTTTTTGCTTGGGTGGAATATTCGGTAGGTGTCTGTTAGGTCCATTTGATATATGGTATTGTTTATTTAATTCAGATGTCTCTCTGTTAATTCTCTGCCCCGTTGACCTATCTAATGGAGACAGTGGGGTATGAAGTCCCCTACTCTTAATGAGTTGGGATTAATCTGGGTCTTAAATTCCCATAGTACTGTTTTTATGAAGCTGAGTGCACAGGGTTTGGCGAATATATGTTCATGATTGTAATATCTTCTTGGTTTATTGTTCCTTTGATCAGAATGAAATGGCCCTCTTTATCTCTTCTGATTAGTTTTAGTTTAAAGTCTATTTTGTCAGATACCAGAATTGCAATTTCTACTTTTTTCTTAGTACCATTCACTTGGTATATTTTTTTTCCATCCTTTCACCTTAAGATAGTGCCTGTCCTTGAAAGTGAGATGAGTTTCTTGCAGACAACAAAAAGATGGGTTTTGTTTCTTAATCCATTTACTTAGTCTGTCTCTTTTGCCTGGTGAGTTCAGTCCATCAATATTTAAAGTTATTAATGAAAGATGTGTATTGAATCCTGTCATTTTATTTCTGAGAAGGAACTGGGTTTGTCTGGATGCAAGGGATCAGGAAGCAGTGGTGGTTCTGTGCCAAGAAGTCAGCTCCAGTGTCCAGGAAAGAGGCTGTTTCCTGGTTGTGTAGGCCCAGGGAAGCAGAGGGAGGTGAGGCCAGAACCAGGCCCAGAGCCACTTAATATATTCTGTATGGCTAAGGGAATGTACATGTTTTTATTGATTTTTTTTAATCTGGATCAATGTGTCAAGAATGCCTGATGCAAGAGCATTCTCTGATTAAGTACAAAGGTCTATCTCTTCAGACTTCTGAAGTTGAAACTAGAGACCCTTGTCACTTATAAAAATATTCTTTAGATCCACAAACCTTAACCTGTTCGACTCTTCTTGAAGTTTCTGACTTTCAGTAAACGTCTATGAACATTTCCGTTCTACCACTGCATGCTTTTCTCCAAAATGCATTTCTTTTTCTTTTTTTTTCTTAAAAGAAACAATGTAATAAAATGGATGTCCATAGTTTTTACTTTCTTCTTACATAGATCTTTGGAGAAACATTATCAAGAAGTGTCTTTAGACCACGTTATTACAATAATAAGTATCCATAATTGTATGTATCTTCCATTCATGCCTCTTAAGAGGGTCAGAAGAATTAATACTTCATAGTTCTTTATAGATATGTATGACTTGTTTTTTCAATATTTGTAAAAATAGTTGTTGTATCACAGTTTATTGTTGTTGTTTATAGATGTAACCATCAGTCTATTAAATACTGTAAGACATAGTTCTTCTGTTTTCCTTACTTCTTCACATGAGTAAGTAAATGATGAATTTAAATAACTTCCCACTAGCAGATTTTTATCATCGATAACAGCATTGTAAACAACAAAGATTGCTCTTATGAAAACCTAGTAAATCTGTTACTTGCTTCACAGATGTCATCTTGCCTACCAACAAGACCATTAGGAAGAAAATGGAGTGACAGACAGCAGCCACTAACATTTATGAAACTTCTGTATCTTAGATAATTTGCTAGTCACATTAACATGCTACCTAATTTCTCAGCAATATGAGAATAGTACTGAAAAGCAATTTACTATTCTACCTTATAGCTAATTTGGAATGTGTCATTGTGTTGTTAATTATAGTCATTCAACTACATTTCTCTTTTTCTACTTGAAAATAGTAAGAACAGCTTCTAAAACCTGGATGGCTTCCTGCATCTTTATCAAAAGATGGCAGGTATCTGAGACTACATTCTTTCTCTCCCTGTAGCTGAGGGGCACTGAGAGTGAAACAGGGTGCTCTTTTCCTTATGGAGTTCAAAAGTAACCACAGCATTCTAAGCAGCAACCACAGACTTGTCAAAGTTGGCAAAGTACGCAAGTTCTATCAAATGTAGCACTGTGTTTAATAGTGTCCTGGAGGTATTAAGAAAAGTTTCACTTATTTAAGCAATGGGAAGTTCCATAAGCAAGGTAAAGGTAGCTCACTCCTTCAGCATTCAGGTGATCTCTTACTTGCTTCTTTAGCAGAACTATCATGGCAGCATCAGTGAATATCCAGTAAGTGGCAGGCAGTACTAACAGAATATAGTGAAAAGAGCAGAGCTCTTGAAATTGACAGGAATGTTAAAGCCATCACTTTTAAATCTCTATGTGACTTTGGTCACTTTCCTTGTCTTCCTCATTTGTTATATGGGGGTACTATAAACTGATTCCAACTTACTTTTGAAAGGGCTGCAGCCTAGACCTAGTTCTCTGCTTTTAGATGATGTGAGAATGAGGTAGGCTGGGAATCATTTGTATTCTTAGTACATTCTCACCCTCACCATAATCTTTGCAACTCAAGCTATTCTGAATAGTGTTTTGACTTGCCCATCTATTACGGCAAACATACTCACTGTATATTTGACAACTAAGTGCCACTATTTGGTCCCTTATACCCCAGGATCCCTGTATTTGAATTTAGGGATTGTGGTTCAGTTTCCTCTCTAATTTCTGACCTATAAAGAAGATACCACAGAGCTTTCCAGTACTGAAATGTATTTATTACTTATAATTCTTGTGAAATGCATTTCCTTAGAGGATTACAGAGCAAGTGTTTAATGGTAAATTGCTCTTAGCATTGCAATATTAAACCTTTGGATACCTTACTCTATAGTATGATGAGGCTTTTCAAATTCAATTAATGTAGGTCACCTTTTCAGTCCAGCCAACCAACCAACGAACTGGACAAGCCTTTCTTAACTCTGAACTGAAAGACTGAACCATTGACTACTGAGCCTGTATATACTGATTCAGCTTTATATACCTATATCTGATCACCTACCCTGAATAGCCATACTTACACGTTCCTAGGATTCTGTTTATATAAGTTGAAAAGAACCCACAGTTCTTTGAGGGTGTATTTCATTCTTCTTTCTGGATCATACATTCTGCCTAAACTTTTGAAGGCAGCTTTAAATTGAATCTAGTTAGAGATCTACAAACAAAAAGGTGTTCAAGAGTAAACCCTGAGGAAAGTCAGGAATACCTTTAGCCTTAAAAGAGGTCATTCTATTTTCTTCAAGAAGAGAATGTTATAGAGAAACAGAAATGTATATAATTTGTTCATATAATATTGGAGACTGAAAAACTTAAATTAGGGTAAATTCAAGTTCAAAGGCTAGAAGCTATTGTAACCTTATAGAACTAAGAGCCATTATTTTACATGAATAAATAAAATTGCATTTATTTATCATGTACTACATGAAGGTTTGAAGCATATGTAACTTTGTAGAGTAACTCTAACCTATCATTATTTCACAGTCACTGCTTTTGTGGTGAGAACTCCTATCCTCTTAATCATTTTCTAAGAATGCAATGTATCATTATTAACCATAATCACCTTGCTGTAGAGTACATCTCTGCAGATTACTCTCCTATAGTAATTTTATATGCTTTGACTAATATCTCTGTATGCCAGCCTCTGGACATCTCCATTCTACTCTATAAATCTATGAAATAACCTTTTAAAATATTTTGTTTATTATCTTTATTGTATGAGTGTGTTAGCTGCATGTATGTAAGTGCACCCATGTTGTGCAATGCCTGTAGAGGTCAGAAGAGGGCATCAGATCCCTTAGAACTGGAGTTACAAATAGTTGTTAGCCACTATGTGGGTGCTGGGAATCAAACCCAGGTCCTCTGTAAGAATAGCCAGGGCTCTTAACTGCCGAGTCATCTCTCCAGGCCTAAAATAACCTTTTTAAGTTCCACATGTAAGATCATGTGGCATTTGTCTTCCTATACCTGTCTTATTTAATTTAGCATAAGTCACCAGGTTCATCCATGTTCTCACAAAAGATAAGATTTCCTTCATTTGCATAGCCAATAGTATTCCATCAGGTATTCATCTTTATCCATTCATCCCTTGATAAACATTTAAGTTGATCTCATTTCTTCATTATTTTAAGTAGTGTAGTAAATATGGGTATGCAGGTATCCATTTAATATACTGAATTCATTTCTTTGGCTATGTATTCAGTAATAGGACTGTTGTAATATAGAATAGCTCTATTTCTCATGTTTTTGGGACCTCAATATTCTTTTCTTATATTGGCTATATTAATTTCTATACCCATAAGTGTGTATAAAGATTCCCTTTTCTCTACATCTTTGTCACCACTTGTTGTTCCAGAAACACTAAATGTATGGCAAAATATTCCATGTTGTTGGGTTGAAAAGTTCAAAACTTTTAAGAAGGCAAAACTGCCCAAATCTGTATAGGTCATAGAGGTGATAAATAGAAAGTTAGATCGATGTCAGATGCCTACATGATACATAAATGGATGACTGATGATATAGATGATAGAGAGATGGTAGATAGATAGATAGATAGATAGATAGATAGATAGATAGACAGACAGATAGATAGATATATTCAGCTCAATCCATATAAAAATTCTACCTTCCTTTTTTGTAGAAATTATGAAGCTGATTCTAAAATTCATTTTGGATATACAAAGAGCCCAAAAGAGCCAAAATGATCCTGAAAGAAAGAACAAAGTTGGAAAGTTTAAAAACTTCGTGTGATGCTGCCTGTAAGGACAGACACACAGGTCAACAGAACACACATGAACAGCTGTAAATAACCTTTACGCTCATGGTAAAACAATCTGTGACAAGGGTACCAAAACAATATAATTGGGGAAAAACAGTCTTGTCAATAAATGATCTCAAGCAATTGCATATCCACATGGAAAATATTAAGTTTGACCACCATCTTACATCATACACAAAAGTTAACTCAAAATAGATCAAGCAAAACTAAAATAACTCCTGGAATAAACAGATTTAAATCTCTGAGATATCATATTAGATACCAATTTCACAAAATGATAATATTTGTACAAGCGACAAAAGAAAAAGTAAATAAATTGGATTTCTCAAAAGTTAAAAACTATCATGCTTCAAATACCATCAACAGCACGACAAAAAAACAGCATGGAAGAAAACCTTTGCCAATCATAAATCTCATGAGACTCATCTAAGAGACAGAAAGAACTCCTGCATAACTCAGACTTTTTATAAGAGCAACCTTTTTTAAAAGGGCAAAAGATATAATTTCTCAAAAGAAAATATACAGTCAATAAGCACATGAAAAAGATGCTTTACCCCAACAACAGGGAAATACAAATAAAATCACAAGGAGATATCACATCATATTTACTAGGATAGCTAGTATGAAGGACAGGTAACATAACAAGCATTGTAGGGAAGTGGAGAAACTGAAATGTGGATACTGTACACTGTTGGGAGAATGTTAGAATAGTACAGTCCGTTTGGCAAAGTCTGTTTGTTTCTCAAAAAGTAAAAGTCAGAGTTATACAACCTACCACTTTAAATCCTAAGTATAGATCTGAGAGCCCAACCAAACACTTGTACACGTATTTTCATAGCAGCTTTATTCATAATACCCAAAAGTATGGAAGTAATCCACATATCCTCAACTGATGAATGGGTGTTATTATCCATACAATGAAATGTTACTCAGCAATTAAAAGAAAGTAAGCACAGACACATGGATGAACCTTGAAAACATGCTATGTGAAAGAAGCCAGTAAAAAGACTGCATGACAGGATTCCATTTATGTGAGATGCACTGAACAGATAAACATACAAAGACCTAAAATAGATTAGGGTTTCTGTAGAGCTGGGTGGGCTGGAGAGGATTGAAAAGAGGATGCCAATGGATACAGGGTCCTTACAGGGTGATGCAAGTGTTCTCAAATTGGTTATAACAATAATCACACAACTCTAAAAATGGACAAATCATATCATATGAATATTTCTATACAGCTTTTTAAACAAAACGATATAACAATTTATCAAAGCATATGATGTTTTTATAACTTCTCTCTCCACACACTTGTTTCATACCTTTTTCAGCTTGCTAATTCTTGTTACTATGTATATGACCACAACCTAGGTTTTAGTATTTACCCACAGGCTTTTCATATATTTAGTTTAAGATTAGAGGACAAAAGAGAAGTATCTCACATACTCACCTAAAACCTACCCAAATAGCCAAGCGTGGTGGGGCACATTTTTTATCCCAGCTCTTGGAAGGCAGAGGCAGGTGGATCTCTGTGAGATCGACACCAGCCTGGTCTATATAGAGGATTCCAAGCTAGCTGGGGCTTCAGGGAGACCCTGCCTCAAAATAAACAAACAAAAACCTACCCAAATATACCCATGCACAACTAAAAATAATATTTTAATAACAGGTGTAATTTTTACATAGCAATATTTTGCCAATCTCAAACTATTTAGTCAAAATAAGAATTAGAGATTTTTCAATTACCCTTACATATTAACATTAATATTTTAAAGCTTTATAAATTTAAATTTTAAATCATATTTAAATTAAATTTTTATCAGTTCTATTAGAAAGTTTTAAGTACATCATTTAATATAAATAGATGTATATACCTCCCATCTAGGGCAGGGTACTTGTAAATCCCATTTTCAAGTGAGCACCTGTCTGATAACTAAAACTGGGTCCACTATGGGAAGAACAGCCAAAAGATCGTGCAAAGTGAAATTTCCTGGTAGATGTATTCCGTCAGATCTCAGAGTGCCTGCAGTGATTTAAAAAGAAAAATGCTGTGTTTTAGTTTTTTCGTAAAACATCACCTTGATGATTCAGTTACATTTAAAATGCTAGAATTTTATATCCCACTGACAAAAGTTCGTAGCCAGCTTTCTAATCACTTCCTCACATTTACTTGCATCTTAATCTTATATATAGCATATTCATTTTAGAAGATTTAATTTCATGTTAATTACTATGTCCTTTTTTAATATTTTCTGTATTATTTTTATTTTGTGTGTATGAGTGCATTGCCTGCATGGGTGTGAGTGCACCCATGTCATAGAATGTCCATGTAGGTCAGAAGACAGTGTCAGATTCCCCTGCAACTGGAGTTACAGATGGTTATTAGCTAGTATGTAAATACTGGGAACCAAGTCTGGGCCTTCTGCAAGAGCAGCCAGTGCTCTTAACTGGTGAGCCGTCTCTCCTACCCCTATTACGTTCTTCATAATTAAGAGATTATGACCACCAGAAAGCCAGTATGTCTCTCCTACTTCTGCACAGGATCATGCATGAAACATTCTATAGAAAATGTCATATTTTTTTTAAGATCTCCACAGGTAGCAATTCCAAAGAACTGTTAACTATGTAACTCTTAAGTTTAACAAATTTCACTCTTAGTAATGTTTCCATAGATTACTCTGTTATCCATATGTAAGATTAAAATCACTTGTATCTCCCAAGAAAATGGAGTTATGAGGAATTTGTGTTTAGGATGTTAAATGTTGCACTGTAAATTTGGGGAGAGTAGAAAGGGGATGCTAGGCCTCGTGCACACTTGGCAAAAGAGCTCCACCCTCAGCTGCATCTCCAACCCTACATTCTAAAGTTTTGACATAATCAGGCACCTAGTCACTGTGGCTATACAATATCTAATGCTCTTTTTTTATTGAGCTTTTAAAATTTCATACAATATTTTCCACTCACATCCAGACCCCCTCTCCCATGCATGCCTCTCCCCCCACCAAACCCTATGCACTCTGCCATATATGCTGAGTCCTATTCAATGCTCTTGATTACAACATTTACATCAAAGTTGTTCTCAAAAATTATTATTTTTAACTTTCTATAGAGATTCTCTGTACCTCACAAATCCTGAATAGATCAACTTCAGGCTATCAGTACACAAAACGGCTCAGTAAAGAGCAAGTTTCCCTTTTACACAGTAAGAGTTCTCTTTCAGTTTCTTCTTATTATATAATTCAAAAGGAAAAGTTTGGTTAAAGAGCAGGAACTTGAAGTCAAAGACTCATCTATTGCTTTCCTGTAGTCAAGGCTTAACATCACAAGTTTAAAACACATGAATGACAAGGCGATGTCTTCATTCAAAATGTCATTGACATGTCAAAAATCCTTGATGCTTTAAATGCAAATAAACTGAATTACAGTATCTGATTCCAATTACCATCCCTAAGAACAACTGGAAATGAGTAGCTGATCTCCTGAAGTTAATTTGCATATCTTAAAACAGCCTACTATTACTGTAAACTCTGAAAGTCTGATTTTAGTCATCTATGTTTCTTTCTAACAAATAATAAAGTCACCTGAATTAAGCAATGCTACATCAACATGAGTGGACTCTAACATTGCATTAGTTAACAAATTGCTCTCAGATCTTCTTACAGTAATTTCATGGCCATCTAATTCCATATCAGTTGGGCAGAGAACTTCTTCCAACATATACTAAAACAAGAAAAAAACGTTATCTAAAATCAACATTCCTTGTGTTCCATTAATTTTTATTAATTTTTTCCTTGATCATTTTTTTATCTCCAAGTTGAAATCAAATAACTTTTGAAACTCCTCCTTTCCATATCACAATACTAAAAGGAAACAAAACACCAAGCATTCCAACAACCATTTATTTTTCAGAACTTTTTGAGAAGTCAGGTTATCATATAATTTAAGTCCCTATCCAAGCCTTTTAGAGCTAGAAATCTGTTAAAACATGTAATATTTGTGATCCAACCATGCTGATCCAACATTAAATCTAAATCAGAACAGAAAGCCACATTCCCATAGAACTAATTCAGGGGAATTCAGGTGTCAAAGATTGTATTAAACAATACATGTATCAATGTAAATAGAACATGGCTTATATTCACATTAGTTCTCACAAATGTAACACACACACACACACACACACACACACACACACACACACATTCTGCATGCATGCAGAATTCCTCTTTGTCCAATGTGTTTGGGACCCTAGTAAAAAGGCAAGCCCTAAGGCTTCAAATACACAGAAAAATTTTAAAGTGGTCTGATTACAAACCATCAAATGTTTGAGATCCTTAAGTAGAAAAAAAGGAAGGAAAGGGTGTATTTTCATTACAAACAGACAAGAAATTCACCCGAACTTTTGTATGGACATCATATTTCATAACTTTAAATGGTAATCTCTTTATTAGAGATGTAAATTCTTGAAGAATGAGTATAGAAAAACACTTTCATAAAACCAGTTCAAATAAACCAAACTATTACAGTGAGTCTAAATTTCAGGTTTTTAAAAATAATTTACTTATTTATCTATTTATTTATTTATATTATATGTGTATGATTGTTTTGCCTGCATGTCTCTAAGTGCAGTGCCCACAGAGCCCAGAAGGGAGCATCAGATCCACTGGAACTGGAGTTACCAAAGGTTGTTAGTTATCATGTGGGTGTTGGAGTCTTCTCTGAGAGCAGCCAGTGCTCTTAACCACTAAGCCATCTCTGCAGCCCCCAAATTCCTGTTATTTATAAAGCCAAACATATGAAGGAAATGTGAGAATCAAATTATAATTTTAAAAAAGTATCATTAATTTACTGTGCTTGAAGATGACATGGTATCATGCCTTAGTGCTATCTGAAAATGTTCAGGTGATCAGTGCACACTTTTCTAAATAATATATGAAAAAGTCACCTGTATGTTTTGAGTAAAATCTCTTACTATTGCTTTGATATATGAATCTTCTTCCAAATAACTCAAAACATCCACTTTTTCAAATACATATTGGAAAGAAGTATCAAATAGCCTTATATTTATTTTCATCAGATTTTTAAAATCAGATCCACTTTTGACAATCCAAGTCTCATTCACCTTCCTGATTCCATATTCATGGTCATAGCCTCCTAGAGTCAAATTGACCCCTTCTACTCATTGGACAAGGCTTGTGTCATTTCCCCATTTCATATGAGTCGTTGCAATAACAAGATCTGCTCCTTCTTCCTTGAGTTCTACTGCTATTTCATTCACAACTTCAACATAATCTTTATAGCTTACATTTGACTTACTGACTGTAGCCAGAGTATCAAGCCAGTCTTCTTCAACTAATCCCATTAAGCCAATTTTTATATTGTTCCAATTAACTGTTTTCTTTACTGCACCATGTCCAAGAGGTTCTGAAGTAAATTTGTTGTGGACTTTACTGAGAAACCATGTAAAGTGCATTTGTTTCATATATTCTTCCAAAATATCCACACCAAAATCAAACTCATGGTTTTCTAAAATAAAAAGCAGAAAGGTGTAAGTTTCAAACATAAGAATGTCCTTCCAGGTTCACATTGATGATAGTTCTCCACATGGCAGTTTCCAGTACTTGCAAGACTTTGTGTTAACAACATGCATTCTTATCACATACTACATTTAAGTATCCCAATATCTATTTACAAATACTGAGATTTTTAAAAGCCTTTGCTATATATAATGGCTCTTTGAAGTCCAGATAGCTTTGAAATCCCAGGGAAATTCTTATGAAGGATAGGAAAGAAGCTTTACAATGTGGGGAATGCAATGACATGATTAATGACTGCTTGATGTGTTAACCTCAAAACTATTTTAGTGGATATATGCGGCCACCGCCAGCTGCCGCAGCCCCTCCACTCTTCCGTTGCTGGGTGCTGTCTCCCGGCGCCGCTCCTCTGCTCACACGGGCGCCGCCTGCGGCCGC
This sequence comes from Nannospalax galili, assembly GCF_000622305.1. Taxonomy (NCBI): domain Eukaryota; kingdom Metazoa; phylum Chordata; class Mammalia; order Rodentia; family Spalacidae; genus Nannospalax; species Nannospalax galili. The sequence goes on along the minus strand of NW_008331125.1, from coordinate 1,145,516 downwards.
TCTCCATTCACATGGTGCTGATCGCATGGGCACCTCGAGAGCACACGGGCACTGCCTCCTGGGTGCCGCCTCCGATTGCATGGGCGCCGCCAGCAATCAGACGGGCGACACCTTCTGGGCGCTGCCCCTGATCGCATGGGCGCTGCCCTTCACTCCTCGTGGCGGCCGCAAGCTGTGGTCGTGCTGAGGCAGCTCTTCTTCTCACCCCGTGCTGGAGCCACACTTCTGCTCGTTGCAGTGCTACCTCAGATACTTCTGACGTCCTGGACCCCAGGGCTGGTGAGGAGACTCTGTCAGTGGAGCCGTATTCAGACACAGGAGACCAGGTTCCTTGACGCCGATCCGGTTTATTGTAGAAGAGCACAACCTTTATATAGGGGTAGGAGTCCAATCAAGAAGTTACAACTCAGATCTTTGGCAGGGCTGTGTCCTATCATGACATCGGGAGTCAGGCACCTAAAAAGCATAATGGGTTTCAGGTTCCTTAGGTTCTGGTTTCCTTATAGGGCCTGGTTTCCTGGGAATCACGTGACCCAGGTTGTCTAGTGTTGCAATTTGGGATCTACAGGGTGGTGATTAGGGAGTGGTGAGCTCTAGGCATCAGTCTCATGATCTGCCAATGGGAGCAAATGTCTCAAGGCATTTCAGTTGCCTGGGGTCTGCTGTATGGCTGTCAATAAGACTTTCACCCTAGGTTCAAGCCTGTCTCCCACAGATATGAATACACTGACATAAAAAAGCATGTCTTTATTCCCAACTGAAATTTTTAAAAATTCAAATATGCTATGAAAGGATAAAAGAAAAGTCCTGATTTAGCTCTACTGTATGTTCTGAAATAGTTGTTTATTATAAGGATAAATAAGTAGTAATTATAAAAAATAAAAGCCAGGCTTGGTGGTACAGGCCTGCAGTCCCAACTACTTGGGAGGCTGAAGCAGGGGGGATCACAAGTTCAAGGCCTGCCTGTGTTACAAAGTAAGTTTATGACTAGTTTGGGCAATTTAGTGGTATCTTGTTTCAAAAAGCAAAAAGCGAGCTAGGGATATAGCTCCGTGGTGGTACAGCACTTCCTTAGCATGTAGAAAGAAAACCAAAATCAATTATTTGTGTCGCTACTATAATTACTACCAAAATTAATCCTGTGGTGGACCCATTTATAAGTGAAAATTCAAGACTAATAATTTTCCATTGATTTATATTTCATTGCTTGATATTTTAAAGCAGCAGATTTATACGCAGAGAGTTACTTTAAGAATATAGTAAAATTGCCAAATGTGGTGGCACATGCCTTTAATCCCAGTACTTGGGAGGCAGAGGCAAGTGGATCTCTGTGAAATCAAGACCAGCCTGGTCTACATAGTGAGTTCCAGGCCAGCTGGGGGCAACAGGAAGACCCTGTCTAAAAAGAAAAAAATATATAGTAAAATATTTATATGGAATTTTTATTAATTACCATGATATATTAAACTGACTACTCAGTAGAAAAAATACATATGACCTGGCTTATATCCTCTATAGAAATGTGTTACCAGATGATGGCAACTTACCTGTCCTTTAAAAAAAAAATCACAGATTACAATCATTTTTATTTGCGTTTTATACTTTTAGGGATTTTTATAATTACTTAAAACTTTTATCAGTGACAACCTCTTCCCAAATCATTTCTGAGGAAACCTTATTGGTGGCACCCTCACAGGTAATGAGCAGGTACAGACTGTGCATTCTAAATCTGAAAATCCAAAATGTTCCAAAATCTGAATTTTTTAAAGCACTAACAGATACCACACATGGGTAATTTCATACCTGAATTTCTGTGAAATTACTTTTAGTCTATTCTATAGAGTATACATGACATGTGACTGATTTCTATGTTTAGACTTCAGTCCCATTTCCAAGATTTTATTATTAACCTGCAAATCATTTTTTAAATTTTTTTTAAAGTCTGAAATCCAAATCACTGCTGGTGCAAACATTTTGGGTATGAAATGTTCCACCTGTACTAATTAAGTAGCCACCTATCCTTCCCTACAATAACACTTGATGTTCACAAATCTTATGAGGTTACAATAGAAGAATTAGTAAGTTATTAAAACAAGGTTATAGTATACACAGTGAATATATACAGAAGTCAGAACTGTTTTGCTATAAACCAGCATGAACACCTAGAATCTGAAAAATTAACATTGGCACTAACCTCCCAAATTAAATACCTGAGTATAAATCTCATAAAATACATAGATATACATGTGTGTGTATATGAGGGAAATACAAAACTCGAAGAAATCAACAAACTAGATAGATAGATGATAGATAGATAGATAGATAGATAGATAGATAGATAGATAGATAGATAGATAGATAGATGATAGATAGATAGATAGATAGATAGATAGATAGATAGATAGATAGATAGATAGATAGATAGATAGATAAAAGAACTATATAGAACTACATATGTGTGTGTGTTCCCATATGAGGAAAATACAAAACTCTCATGAAAGAAATCAAATAACTAGATGATAAATGGAGATATGTCACAGGTTTACATTGCAAATGCTAGTTCTTCCCAAATTGATTCAATGTATAGATTCAACACACTCCTAACCAAGATTTCAATGACAAGAAAGCCATTTTGTGGATATAAACAAACTGATTTTAAAGTTTATATGGAGAGCCAAGTAGCCAACAAAATACTAAAGAAAAAGAAAAAAAGTCAGAGGTCTGACATTACATAAATTCAAGACCGAGTAAAATGCACAGTGCTCAAGACAGAGTGAAAAAGATTTGATAAAAGAATAGGCAAATAGATCAATGAAAGAGAATAGATATCTCTCAAAATTATTCATATAAGTATAGTAGACTGATCTTTAAAAAAAGGAGTAAAGACAATCTATCCAGTGGAGGAAAGATCATCTTCCCAACACATGGTGGTAAAACAACTGCACACCCACACAAAAAGAATCTAGAAATAGACCCTTCACACCAATTAACCAAAAATGCACCACAAATTAAATATGAAACAGAGTGTACACAAAACCCCTACAAAATAACAAAGGGAAAAATCTAAATGACCATGATTTGGGCAAGGATATATCAGATATAACTCTAATTGCACCAATAAGAATTGACAAACTTCATTTCATTAAAATTAAACATTTCTGATCTGAAAAAGACATTGACAAGAGAATGAAAAGACAAGCCAAAGACTGGAGAAAAATACACAAAAGACATATCTGACCAAGGACTGCCATCCAAAGTATGGGAAGGTGCAGATAGGGGAAGAGGTCCATGTATGATAGAGATATATGAAATCCACAAAAAATCAATCAATAAAATATAATATAAGAACTCTTAAATCCAGACAATAAGAATATAATCTGAATAGAAAGAGCCAAATACTTTAACATGGCAAGTTAGCACATGAAATCATATGGAAAGGTATCTACAGAAAGGATGCATCATGCAGATGTGAATCAGAACACTACTCACAGATCTGTTAGAATGGCCAAATACCAGAACACTAACACCACCAAATGCCAATAAGAACATAAAACAACAGAAAGTCTCATTCACTGCTGATGGGAATGCAAGTTATCACTTTGGAAGGCAGTTTTACAGTTTCTTTTATAAGACTAAACAGTTATTAGCATATGATCTACAGTCATACTCTGCGGTATTTACCCAAAGGAGTTGAGATGTTGTGTATAAACACCGACACACAGCTATTTGTAAAACTTTCTCATAACTGCCCTTCCACAGGTGAGTGGATAAAGTATGGTACACCTAGATAATGTTATTACATGAAAAAAATAACAATGAAGATACTGAAAGACATAAATGCACTTCAAATGCATATTACTAAGTGAATCTAGAAGCCAAACTGGAAGAGCTACATGCTGTATGTGTGACACTTAGAAAAGCCAAAACTACGGGAGAAAAGGATCCGAGTTATTGTGAGTTGGGGGGTGAATAGGTACAGCACATATTTTTCAGTGCAGAGATAATTATTTTCATGTACTCTAAAGGTAGATGCATGTCATTATGAATCTGTCCAATTTAACAGAATATATAACACAAGAGTAAACCCTAACATAAACTATCACTATGGTGGTAATAATGTATCAGTGTAAGTTCACCAGCTATAAAAATAATCCACTCGAATTGGTGATGCTGATACTGGGAGAAGTTATGAATGTGCAGGGAAAAAAGGGGTATGGGAAACATACTCCTCAGTCTTGCTATGAACCAAAACAGCTTTAAAAAATAAAGTATATATTTTTTTTAAATGTTAAGAGTAAATATTGATAAAGTCTGTTGGTTTGCTACAGACATCACAACTTCACTGGTTATAAACAGGGGTACCCTCATTTAGAAGACAATGAAGATATATGCCATACAAATAACCCCCATTTCTTAATACATAAATATTGGACCTACATACAAAGACCATAGGATTTATGAAACAAGTTTAGGTAGTCTTGTAACCTTAAAATTAATAAGTATCATGCAAATTGGTGCTGTGATGGTTAATCTTTGTTCTTGAGTGGATTTGAAATCATCTAGCAGATGGTTAGACATGCCTCTGGATATGTCTATAAGGCTGTTTCTCGAAATGCTCAACTAAGGGGGGAAGACCCAGCTTAACTATGAATGCATCACCCCATGTGCTGGGGCCTGGTGGAATAAGAGGGCACAGTGCTGCCTTTGCCTTCACTACTTCCTAATCTACATGGGCACAAACAAGCCACTTTGTCACTTCTCATTCCTGTTGCCATCGAGCTGTCCATCACCATCCCTTCCCTACTGCAATGGACTGTGTCCCCTCAAACAATGAGCCAAAATAAACCATTTCTCCCTTATGTTGCTTCTTGTCACGTATTTGGTCACAGCCACAAGAAAAGTGACTAACTCACACCATCATTAGCATACTGAAATATGAAGAGCGGCTCCTGTGTGCCAGGCACTTTTCTTGACATTAAACATACAACAGACAAAAAAACAAACATTTCTGCTCTTATGGTAGGAAGGGAGAAAGATACTAGGTTAAACATATCCTCATATCTATCAGAAATTCAAATAAATACGTTGAAGGGATATCTGTTCTCCCTGTTCAAAGCAACATTAATCACAATGCAAAAACATGGAATCAAACCATGTGTTCATCAGTGGATGAACTGAGTTTTTAAAAACGGTATATATATACACAATGGACTATTATGCAGCCTTTAAAAGGAATGAAATTCTGTGATCTCAGAAAACAGATGATTTGAGAGGATACTGCTAAGTGAAATATCTAAGTCACTGAAAGACTTACTACATAGGCTAATTTACATGTGGATGCACACATGTATATCTATGTATTTTATGAGATTTATACTTCAGTATTTAATTTTCGGGGTTGGTGCCAATGTTAATTTTTCGAATTCTAGGTGTTCATGCTTGTTTATAGGAAAACAGTTCTGACTTCTGTATATGTATATATATTCATTGTGTATACTAATCTCCCTGAAAATTAGCTCTCATGGTTTTGGAGAACATCGATGGATGGTCCAACCCCAGCTTAAAAGTCTAATAACAAAAACAATGACCAGTACAGCAAACTATATTGGGGCAGTAGTAGCATTTTTCTCTTGGGGTTATTAACAGCTACCTAATTGGACATAAAGTTTACTCAGTGGGAAGGAACTCATGTGTGATACTGTAAATATAGCCAGATACACATGGCTAGAGAGGTCATAGGTCTTAAGAGAAAACTCCAAGGCTGTCACATCCCTACATAAATGTAATTTCTTAGTATGTTCAAAATATGGATCCTTATATTTACAGACAAGTATGCCAGTCACCATGCATCAAAGAAGCTTCTTTTGCAATAGATAGAGAATTTTACAAAGTTCCACAACTGGTCACACACAGAGATTAAGGTCTGTGAGATGCCCAACCCTAAGTGTACACATCTACAATGGAACCTCTACAGCTAAGGCTTGTGGAACATAGTGGAAGAAGTGGTAGAGAGACTAGTAATGCATCTTTCAACACTCATCAACAAACTTCCTTCATGCAGTGGAGGACAGTGAACACAAAGGGCACAAATGCCCAAAGCATAGGAAATAAAAAGTCTGCAGAGTCCTTGGCCAGGACTCCCATATTAAACTTCACCCACTCAGGGCTCAGGAACCAGGGGCAGAAACATCCATGCAGGAGGTGCATGACCACATGGATATAGAGTATTACAGGCTCCTCATATTACATATGAACTTACAGCAATGGTGTCAGCATGCACAAGATCTCTGCAAAACACAAGCAGAAAAAAAACCAGCATAGAACTGTGGAAATCGGCTGCAGACCCCAGTGTTAGCCAAAGAACTATTGAGCAGCTGATTACTGTTGGGTGAGGAAAAGCTAATCTTCTTTAAGGGAGTGACTCTAGATAAGCTGACTAGCCCCCAGTGGATGAGCTTGCACTGAAGGACATAAGGGGATACTAACGACTTGATAGGCCTTAACATAAATGACAGAATCCAGTGGGGGAACTAAGGGAGGGTGTCAGTGTGGAAGGGGGCATAACAGTGATTAAAATGTTGTGTATGAGATACACACAGACAAAAAAGTTATTACTGGGGCAAAAAACAAATCTCTGCAAACACAAAAAGATTGAAATAATTCCATGCATTCTATCAGACCACAAGGCAATAAAGCTTACAATCAACACCCGAGAAGCCAAAATCACCACATGAACACATGGAGATTAAACAACACACTTCTAAATGACGAACGGTCAAAGGAGAAATTAAGAAAGAAAGAAAAGTATTCCTGGAACTAAATGAAAAGGACAATACAACACAGCAAAACCTCTGGACACCCTGAAAGTAGTCCTTAGAGGGAAGTTTATAGCTCTAAGTGCCTACATCAAAAAATCGAAAAGAACACAAATAAATGACTTAACATTGCAACTCAACACACTTGAAAAGCAACAGCTAATGAAACCCAAACCCAGCAGACAAGAAGAAATAACAAAAATCAGGGCAGAAATTAATGAAATTGAAACAAAGAAAACAATACAAAGAATCAACAATTCCAAGAGCTGTTTCTTTGAAAAGATAAACAAGATTGACAGACTGCTAGCCCAGTTAACCAAAAGAAAGAAAAATATAAAATCAAAAGAGAGAACCAGAAGCTTAGATGGACCAGAAAGATGCAGAACATTATAAGAGAATATTTTAAAAACCTATATGCTGCTAAATTTGAAAACCTAAAAGAAATGGATGGATATCTAAAGGCATGGTAACCACCAAAACTAAACAAAGAAGAGATTGACAGCTTAAAACAGACCTGTAACACAAAAAGAAATTGAAACAGTAATACGAAACACTCTGGGCTAAAAAAAGCCCAGGACCAGATGGATTTACAGCAGAATTCTACCAGACATTTAAAGAAGATCTACATCCAGTACTGCTTAATTTATTCAAAAAGATAGAAATGGAGGGAGAACTTCCAAATTCCTTCTATGATGCCAGCATCACTCTAATACCAAAGCCAGGTAAAGATACAACCAAAAAAGAAAACTATAGACCCATCTCCTTAATGAACATAGATGCAAAAAATTCTCAACAAGATACTTGCAAACCGCATACAGACACACATCAAAAAGATGATCCACCATGATCAAGTCGGCTTTATCCCAGAAATGAAGGGATGGTTCAATAAACATAAGTCAATAAACGTCATAAATCATGTAAATGGGCTCAAAGGCAAGAACCACATGGTCATCTCATAGATGCAGAGAAGGCCTTTGACAAAATTCAACATGCATTTATGTTCAAAGTCCTAGAGAGAATTGGAATGGAGGGAACATACCTCAACATAATTAAAGCCATATATAACAAACCCACAGCCAACATCATTCTAAATGGAGAAAAACTGGAAGCATTCCCATTGAAATCAGGAACCAGACAAGGCTGTTCACTATCTCCACTTCTCTTTAACATAGTGCTTGACTCTTGCAGGAGCAATAAGACAAGAGCAGGAAATTAAGGGAGTAATAAATGGAAAAGAAGAGATCAAATTATCCCTTTTGCATATGATATGATATTATATCTAAGGGATGCCAAAAATTCCACCAGAAAACGCCTATAAATTATTAACACATTCAGTAAAGTGGCAGGTTACAAAATTAACCTACAAAAGTCTGTAGCCTTTCTACATACCAATAACAAGCAATCAGAGAAAGAGCACATGGAAACACTCCCCTTCACAATAGCTGCAAAAAATAAAATAAAATATCTCAGCATAAACCTGAGCAAAGACATTAAAGAACTCTACAATGAAAATTTTAAATCTTTAAAGAAGGAAATTGAGGAAGACATCAGAAGATGGAAGGACCTCCCATGC
>NW_008331125.1:1134791-1136429 GCF_000622305.1 Nannospalax galili | reverse complement strand
TTAGAGACCTCAAAGTATGTCTGTTAAACACCCAAGAAGGTTAGTTCCACCAGTCTGGTATTTTTAATTACTGTGTGTCATGTAGATAAATCTTGGGCAAAGAAATAGTTCTCAGATAAACCTTACCTAGACATATATTTCTTGATCTGCTATGTGTAATTTGTCAGTAGGTTTTAGGAGTAATATGGTTCGCTCTGGTTTTCAAAACTAGCTAGGCATTGTTTATCTCTCACATTGTCTTACCCCTCCGTCAGGTTTTCCCACTTAAGGTGTCCCCATTTCCCCCCTTTGTCCCTTACTAATACCCTTCTCCTATGGTCCTACCTCTCTTGAGCTCCTTCTTTCCCTTTATCCCCTGTTCCTTGTATACCCTTCCCTCCGCCCTCCCTTAAACTAACCCAGTTTTTATCCGTATCTCCCTTATTAAGGTCTGTTTCTTACTGTTCTTCTCTTTCAGGTTATTTCTTTTCCTTTACCTCCCTGTTTCCTTTCCATTATCCTGGTTCCTGTAGTTATGTCTGGTTGCATACTTATTTATCCACATACTTATTTATCCATAGGATCCACATATGAAGATGGAACTAGAAACTGTTATACTAAGTAACACAGACTCAGAAAAAAATCGACATCTGTTCTTCCTCATATGTGGATTCTAGAACCAAACCCTGATGTGAGTATGTATCCAGATATAACTATAGGAAGCAGGAAAATAGAAAGGAAACAGTGAGGTAAAGGAAAAGAAAGAATCTGAAAGAGAAGAACAGTAGGAAACAGGCCTTAATAAGGGAAATATGGACAAAAAAATGGGTTAGTTTAATGGAAGGGTGAGGGAAAGGTATACAAGGAAACTAGGGGATAAAGGGAAAGAAGGAGCTCAAGAGAGGTAGGACCATAGGAGAAGGGTATTATTAAGGGAGATGGGGGGAAATGGGGGCACCTTAAGTGGGAAAACCATGATGGAGGGGTAAGACAATGCGAGAGATAAATAATACCTAGCTAGTTTTGAAAACCAGAGGGAACCATATTACTCCTACAACCTACTGACAAAATATACATAACAGATAAAGAAATATATGTCTAGGTAAGTTTTACCTGAAAACAATTGGTTTTTGTCCAAGATTTATCTACATAACACACAGTAATTAAAAGTACCAGACTGGTGGAACTAACCTTCTTGGATGTTTAACAGACATGCTTTGAGGCCTATAATAATTTGGTCAGTGGGATATAAAAGACAGTTTTTGCTACTTGCCCTCCTAGGTTGACTAGTTCCAGGGGACTATGAGCATCTCTCAAATTGTCCTATAATGGTGGTGGCTCACCTGTCCTCTTGATCAAGGAGGCTGAGGAGACCCCACCAGATGGACTTGAACCAGTGTCCAGTCTACAAAGAGGAGGGTCAACACAGAGGAATCATTTCCTCCATGATTCTAAGGGAAGCCAACCATGGTTGAGCAGGACCTTTGACTCATCTTCACATAGGTGGTACTGGTAAAAGAAAGGAGACAGGGGCTCCTCCCAAGCCCATGTGACCCCCAAGGAACAGGTAGATCCTCAAACAACCTAAAGAGTAAAAATAAATTGGTTTATCTGGGCCAACTGTATGGCCTTAAACACCCAAAAGGAAAGTATAACCAA